>NC_135200.1:5942272-6245303 GCF_050948175.1 Xylocopa sonorina
CACTTTTGCTAAAATGGACCATTGACTTTCCAAGTTCGTGTCCCTCGTCTCGCTTTAGAATGGTAATTAGAATGGACAAGCTCTCGAACGAGAGTTCAGCGTTTTTGTAGGTTGATTTAACTCTTACCGAAAGCATCGATTCATCAACCCACGTGTAAACGCTTTATCGGTTAACCATCGATCGAGCGTCAATTAAAATTACCGGGCCGCGCGTTATTTCCGCAAATTAATTTCCACTCGATCATTTCGTGCCTGTAATTTGTTCGATTTCAAGGATACGATATATATTATTTCTTAATGGTCCCACTAGCGAGAAGTACCGAAATGGCAGCCGAATTTGTAAAATTATTTTTCTCTTTCACAATATTTTTTTATATTGTATAATTTGCAATATTGTTGTTGAAGAAAGTTCATTAAATCGTTCCCTCATCTCTGTCTGTTCTGTTCTTTTTTCGTAACAAAGTAAAAGGATCGTAAATAACAATAAATCCTAATACATTATCAGTCGACGTGGCAGCCACTAATACCGCAACGCAAACAACCTAATCATATATCATTTAGCTGAATTGCATGCTATTTATCGTGAATTTAAGAAGAAACACCGTTGAGCCCAATTCGATGTTCTGTTCGAGCCGTTCTAGCGATGACTTACGACTATTTGTTCGAGATGTAAAATTACATTGTCTAATAACCAAAAGTCGCACTTTATCGTGCTGATAATCCGAACTTTTAATGTAGCTACGTACCTACCAACGTCATTCATTCAAGTAACCGAAAGAACATCAAAGGTCTACGTTGCGCAATAACAATTATGATAATTCACATAATTCTATGGTAGAACTGTAATTGAAGACCCATATTATATCCGTAGACTCTATCTGAGTCTCGTCATTCTACGTTCTAATGGAAATTACAGGACGATTAGAGATATGTACCACTTCCTACGCGGTGCTTGTTTATGTGATTCATACCTATAATTAGTAATAGTATATTCAAACGTTACATTGCAGTCTATTTATTTACGATTTGCATATTGAATTACCTTATTAACATCGTTTAATATCCATTCGAATGCATTCAATTACTGCCAATTTGATAAAAGTAAAGAAACAGAGAAAATTTTCAGAACTGTATGGTTCGATTTCATTCATAATTTACAATCGTTCGTCAGAGAAGAAGAAAACGCTCGTTCCAGTTCAAGAGTAACAAACAATGTTACGAACGCGAACGAAAACCAGTTGCAGAAGACACGGTCTTGCTTTCCCGTGATTAACGTTCGACATTCAACCAGATAGAAGTGAATCGCTGTAATTGATACGGACGCAGAATTTATCGTACATTTCCCATCAGAATTACGCTCATGTTCCTCTTGAATTCGTTAAGTTCGCGAGAGAGGTGATTTACACCAGACGCGTCTGGTTTCCTATTTTATTCTATCCCTCGACATTTTCTCCAATTAAGACTATGCCCTATTCAGATCCATCGAGTAGCAAGCAAATATTTGTTAAAGTCACAGAAAACAAAAACAATTAAATTCGCAACAAAAGATTCGCAAAATTTCCACGCAGATATCACAAATCTCTGAAGATATTGATCGATGCAAAGCAAAGATACCGGGATGTATACAAGAAAAGGATTAAAAATCTGTCAACTTGTTCTTTGAAATTTGATTTGAACACGGATTTAAGTAAAAGTAGATACGATCGGAAATATTCCACGGGAGGAATGTGAACGATGTTTGAAAGAAAAGTAGTTTACATATCGCGGGAGTAGGAAATCAAGTTCCGGAAGAATAAATAGAATACGAAGTCTAACAAGGCGATTTGACATTTAAGTAGTTAAGGTTTACCTTTCTCCGCACCTTTAAATGGTGCAACCGAGTATTTAATGGGGAAAATAAGTAATGGCGTGGAGGATACGAAAAAATGTAAGGAACGTTTCACTTTCCCGCGGACTACGTTAGCACTTTTATTCCACCGTACAGTGGAGGTAGCATTCCGGAGTGATGTCTCTCGGTGTTAACCAGTTTCTATTTTACCGTCGACGACGTTCGCTTCCGGCGGATATACAAGGCCATTGTTTCCCTGCAACGCTGTCTGTACAAGTGTTTCGAAGTAGCAAACCGTACGAGCGTGTATTTTATTTTGCGCGTGCCGTGTCCTTCCTCGTCGCAAACTTCATTACGCTGCGTTTGCGAAGCTAGCAATTTTTGCCAACTTAATAGAACTGTATTCTATTATCTTGGAAAGTTATTTTATATTTTAAATTATAGACTCTAGTTTTTATACGTGATCGTTCTTATTCCACATTGTTTAAGAATCAGTTGTAATATTATGCGTTAAATTTCTGTTCGAAATATTAAAACGGCTTTGAAAATGGGTAGAGAGCCGTCCGGTAAATACCCTGTCACTAAATAAACCGGATTGCATGAAATATTTTTGTTCGTTTACATTTTAGGGAGTAGAGGGTAAACTGTGAAGACCGAACGAAAATCATAAATTTCCTTGTAGAAGCATAAATTTTATGCTAGCACCGCAGGGAAATCCAGGTAGTCCCATAAACAGATAAACAAGGATTTCACGGATTCTTTCTCTATGGGATGAGCAATGCAAATGTTTCGTTCTAACACGTGGACACTCGAAGTTTGTCACCAATAAAGGATTCGAGTAATCCTCGCTCCAGACATATGTATCCAAGCAGAAGCAGAGAGATGCATATCTAAACAGTATATTTATATTTTCTGGGATCCTGCTAATTCAAATATCATCGAATTTAACGAGAAAAGAAATCGTAGAATAAACCGTATAACATTATAATAATTACGATTACTACGCACTAGATATTTACATAAATATTTTAATAACGCGAAATGGTAATGTACAATCCAAACAAACAGATATACCGTAATCACCTTCTTACGCCGCTTATCCTCCTTTCTCTTTTGATCACCGCATAATCAGGATTTGAATACGCATTAGGACGCACCTGTCGTAAAAAGATATACCGGGGTTTTTTATTGTTTTTTTCGAAATCGTGATGTTGCGCGTACCGTTAATCTCGCGCTCAGCGAGACGAATTCGATCGGACATCATTCGTCCCTGACGCCGTCTTGCTAAGCCCGACAACAACCGATTATATGTATACCCGGTAACGGTACAAAGTGCAACGTGCGCGGTGCATTTACGATAACCGAGTACGAGCGCGGCGCGGCTCCTTCGTAGATGCCTATCCAAGTAGAGATAGAGCGGAGACTTTATGACCTGGAACGGAACGACGATCCCGGGGCCGTGTGTGTGCTTCACCCTCTACACAATCGTCCGTGCGTGTCAGAAAATCTATGCCTACGTAAATACGCAGTCACGTGTGCATTCCAACAGTACATACGCGATACGGTACCAACAAACGGAACAGTTGTTTAGGAAAATTGCGCTTTTAACGGAGGGAGGACACCTCTGAACGGCGCTCTAGACGAACATCTCACTCAAATCTGTGTACCGTTATCTCGATTCGTATCTTACGATCGTATCTCAGTCATTTTGTATTTTTCAAAAATCGCACGCTTAAATGCAGTAGAGTTTTTGTATATCCTATGGTCCCGTTTTAGTACGGAGTACTTAGTCACGTAGTTTTTACAATCATTTTAGTAGCTGAAAAATGAACCGGTGTTGAAATGGCAGTGTATGGAAGATTGTAGAATGTCAAGGAGTACGTGGCTGGTTACATTGCAAACATATATTTGTTTTACTTATGCATATATGTATTCGGTACACGGTAGATGGGGTTACAGAAGGTAGAAAAATTATTCAAGGAGGGCGTCCACCGTCTCTGTTACTCAAATGTAACGAGAGTGGTACGAAATTAAGAGTGCGATATGCAGACATATATAATTTCAGTACACTTTAGTTCCACAGTGCTAGATTCTGGTAGTCACATGAAACTGTTGTCGTATCGTCTTGCCTATTCTAAGCTTGGACAAATTATGGAGGATAAGATACTAGATGTATAATTATTTAGTATTAAATTATGCGATTCGTTCCATTTCATGATTTTGGCACGTTGGGACGATACGATGGAAAGTTTAGTGCAGTTCGATTCGATTAAACGATATGTAAATACCGACATAAATAGAGCGTCGATTCTGTTTGAAGCCATTGCACGGACACTGTTAGATAGTGTTACTTAACTGCCATTAAACTTTTTTTCTTTTCTCCTCTACCGGCAGAAACATTTGGCATAATCATGATTACGCATGATGAACAGTTGTTTTTACTTCAGCTTTTTTCTTGTCTCTTTTTCACGTACGAAAACGTTGCGCAACTTATATGTACACTTTTAGCCGTACATACCTACGCGAGCCAAAGACTTCCGTGTATGAAACCCACTTCATCGCGTACTGACGTACACATAATGAGCCTGGTATGCGTTTAGGGTGGAGCGAGCGGGTAGTAGACAACACGGCCGCGTTACGTTTTCATTTTTCTTGACCACTACAGCGAACGTGTCATGTCAACTGCGTACGAATATCTTGACACGATAGTTAGGTAGCTAACGTTCTTCTGACTTTAATTTTTTACAAAATCACTCGTTGCTTGATATAAAATTTAGATGCAACTGTAAAATATAAAACGAACCGGTACCTTACAGCGAATAAATATCATCGTAAGAACATTATTTTCCTTAATCGAGCTGCGTTTCGGTTTCTAGTAGGAATGTTATCTTGCAAAGAGATACCGGAAATCTACGACTGAGCCGTAGAGTCTCATTGACCGCGCGTTTCCGGTAGCGGCGAGTCGTTGAATATTTCTCACAAAATCCTCCTGGAATGGTCGGGTCAGTTGCAAATCGCACGTCGATGCATATCCTTAGCCGCTTGAAGGAGGTATGCGTACACGCGGAACACGCATCGAAAAATACACACCCTGTTCACTGGCTGTCCACTTGAAAATATCTTTGCGTACATATGTCATGCTTTCTTACGTACGTACAGCTATGCAAATGGAAATTACTCAGGCCCGTGGTGTCGCGCGTCAAATGGGTCTTCGCGGTTTGCGAAACTCGGCAAACGATCAGTTTCTGACCGTTCACCGGAAATAATAAATACTGCGAAAGGAAAACATCGCGATTTATTAAACACGTTTATAAAACAATTATTTGCACAGGGAATTGGAAACGTTCCGCAAACAGTTTCTCGGATAAATTCAGTTTAAACATTTTTTCTCGCTTATATTTTTTTTAATTCCACGCACGAATAGACATTTCGCGGTGTTCTAATGTGAAATAGCGAGCGCGACTCAGTCGGACGGATCGAGCGTCCTCGATTTCAGTTTCCCGTAGATGCTTCAATGGAGATCATTATCGTGAGAATGAAACTGTATCACGGGGCAATTGATATGATCGAATTCTACGTTTTTTTTTCATTTTATTCTAGCTTGCCTTCTAGAATCCTCGTTTTTGCCACTGTGTTTTAATTAATCCTCTCATTTCGATGCAAGTACGTACGTATCATTTAATCTTTATTCCTCGTCTCTCATAAATCAATTGTATTTGCTCACAAGTATCTTAAAATGTCAAGCCTGTTCCTTAATAAATACAGAACGATCAATTATAAAAAAGGCTTGAATGTCGCACTTTAATAGAATGTATTGCAAAAATAAGAAAATAGTGTTACTGCTTCTTTCTTCCAACGAATTAAATCTCTTTTACTACATATCGATGTCTTAATGTATCAGAAAATACTAAGAGATCGTTATGGCTGCAAAGAAACCCAAGTACATCTATCATTCTGTACATATTTATTTAAAACGTAGAAATATTGTAAACGATATATTATTAATATATATAATCAAGGATAATGTATTGATCGATGTGAAAAGTAACGTTCACAACAAACAAAAAAAGCAAACAAAAAGTGTCTAACACGTACTCGATGTCCTTTCGCAGTTCTTGTTCGTTCAATGGCAATTAAGAATGAATTCGATGATTTTAGTCTAATCGGAAAATAGAGCAAACCGAGGTGTTATCTTCCAGGGTTATGATAACTTCCCACGGTCGACGGAACAACAAGAACTCGTGATAATTGAACTGGCGAACGCGAATATGTGTCGAAACCGAGCGAGCGCAAGCCTTTCTCCATTCTTGTTGTTCCGGAGTTAATCGTTCATTGCGTGCGATATAACGTGAAATTTTTTACCACAGCGATGCATTGTGTTAAAGTTCGCGTGTTGCATCTGGAGATTGAGCCGGTGATTCATAAAACAATGTAACACGATCTGCTATTCATTTCGAATAATTGAAAAAATCAAGCGAAATACGTATGGCAATGTGTGTAGAGTTTCCGAGTATTTTCTTTCGGCATTAAACGAATTATACAACACATTCTGTAGCATATTGCTGTTGGCTAAAGTCATCGCTTCGTAGTAGCATACTGTTCTATTGGAATGAAGATAAGGAAAAACAATAATTTATGGTGTAAATAACGATAGATGTCCGTTTAAATGGTCTTCTCGGGGATATTTCATAAATCTACGCATATATTTTCTAGGTAGAGATTGTCGAGGAAAAAGTTCATTGTGTCAAAATACAAAATCGACATCGAGTTACATGTATGTTTCGTAACACTTTCACGCAACGAGTAAAAGACCTTTCGCCTTAAATGACGTAAAAAGTTGTAATTATCAAGCATAGGAATGAAATAATGAAAATACCGAATTCTAGATAAAGAATTTTTAGTATTATATCTTTGAAAAAAACGACTCGTTATCTCGTTTATAAAAGGAAAGTTGTATATTGCTAACCGAAATTTTTCACGCGTGATTCTAGAAGCCAAAATAAAACGAAAAAGACATTATTTTTGAGAGAAACGATTTAAAAAATTCATAAGATACGTATTAATGGTAATATGGCAATGGCAAATTTCAATCAAAATTTTTAATGTGGAATGTGTAACCATAAAAGTCGTAAAATCATTGTAAATACAACCCGTTCTCTTTATTGCAATGCAGATATTAGACCTCGTTCGAAGTATCTTTCCACGCGGTGATAATTAGGAAAACTAGAACAGAAAATACACCGTGTCGCGTAGTGTAAATATGCGTGCGAAGGACGTAACAATTCCACTAGCTGTAACCATTTTAACCGTGGTAACTGATTTATTCATAATTCTCGTTTAGAATGAAACCCGTCGGTTCTCACGGGGTGGTGGATCTCCGCTAATTATGCCGGTTATATTGGTTCCCTGTTTATTGTACGTCGCAACACGGCGTAAAATATGAACTTCCGGAACCGCGCTGATTCCCAAAGTGGCGACACGATAGAAAACAAGCGATCGACTGGCAAAAAGTTGACTTAAAAAGTCCGTCTGTTCAGGCTGGCTGGCGAGCTCCTGTTTCCCGCGTTAATCACTCGCCTGCTCGACACACAAATGTGCCGGACAACTTTTCCTTAATTAAAACACGAGGAAAGTTGAAATAATATATCCCGTTTTATCAGAACGCCCTCCTTCGATTGGAATGGCGGGAAAGTTAAAGTCGCGCTTTTCCTCTATTTCTCATTCTAATCAAACAATTCATTATCAGTCGTAAACTGTATGGTAATGATACGGTAGGCGACAGAAACATGCTTGTAATTGTCATTCTTCTTATACGTTTCCGTATTGGACTGTTTAAGATTTAATTTTGCTCCAATATTAGAATTAGAAATATTAATTAGCTTCATTGATATTATTACAATCTGTAATTTGTAACTGTCAAAAACTTTGAGAAAATGTGTAACATAACCGGTGCTAAAATTGGAATTTTTTGCGAAGGAAATCGACATTGAAAAGATTTGATAAGTGGTAGCCATGGCGACTATTATGACTTTCGAAAATTACGCCTCAATCGGATTATCATTGAAAGGATCAGTAGCGATTGGTTGATATCGATTAACATAAATTTCTCTCGCGACAGGAAGTAAATTACCGCTACTCCTCGATGGAGTTATTTCTTGAGTTCTTGCGTGCCTCAATATTCTTGTTAGCAATGTCTATTCTAGTCTATTCCGAACCTCCATCTATTACACACTTTATATTCCCACTTAAATGTGATTTTTTAATCCGTTTCACGTCGTTCTGCGATATTATCGCGAATCGTCGATCTAGATTCGATATGAAATCGCTTTTTCAGAAGACTGATTTTTTTATATCTACAGATCAAAGTTTGCATCCGTAATTTTTTTATCAATTTCATCGCATGTGCAAACCGAATTTACAAACAATTTTTGATCGATTGGCTAAAAAAAAAAATACTAATGTGCTTAGCATTCAGAAATACGTAAATGTTTCTGATATAGGAAGAATTGATAATGCAGATAACTTGTAAACTTATTCACGCTGTAATCCAACACCGTGCGAAAGGCATCGTATATTCTCACGTCTGGCGAACAGATACATTTCACAAAGCAGCCAGCAATCATGCCTGCAATAAATGCACGGACTGATTAGGATGTATCCATACATCACTGACAAGTGATTCTGTGCATCATGAGAAATGACACCTGACCCTTACCAGCGCCGACAATACAACCCCAGATAACCAGCGGATTTTTGCCACGCGGAATCAATAGGCGCAATGATCGATCGTGCATTGATCGCTGCGAGGATAAACGCGTTATCGAAACAAAGAGAACATCGGAAAGCATACGAATATATATATTTTCGCGATACCTTTATCGATGCATTGTTTTTTATTTTAGTCATATAAATGCAATACGCGATTACGTGATATTAACTGGTGCAAACTTTACTCGCAGAAATTAATAGATCTATCACCGTTTAATTTCATATTTTCATTGTCTAGGTTCCCTTACTATAATTTAGAATACTTCAAATACTTTTTCGATTACTATAATATCGATCAAACAATGTCTCTATTAATTAGGAAAAAGTGGCGTTACGGTTTGCATTCTGTTTCTAACCAAAAACCTTATTTTTCTTATAAAAGCAATTATTTATACGTTAATCAAGTTTCTATCTATAAAAAAACATATGTTACTTATATAAAATATTTAAATAAAAACTTTCTTACTGACAATAAATTAGCCTCTGACGGGAAGCTTACAGCCTTTTTGCAAGACGCGTAATTCGTTGTAATGTTCGCAAAAACAGCCGTAATCACATTGGTAGAAACAAAGTGAAAGCAAATTGAAAAAGTATAATTACAGATCCACCATAAGTCCCGTAAGACTTTCGTGTATGCTTAATTGTCCAACGGCAGGTATTAATATCTTCTGTTACAAGTAAAAACGTTATACGATATTCTTGGTAGTAATATGAATACCGAGCCACGATTTGATACATAATGTATTAACTGCATAATTGATATTTGCATCTGCTAACATGAATAACCGCCAGAGTATCTACGTAATTCGCCAAAATTGTCGTAGACACGACAATTATCGTAGATCGGACAAAAATGATGTAACGCCAAGCATCTTCGTAGAAATTTAACATTTTACGCCCGTCACAACCAATCAATTTTCGTGGTCAACTATTCATCCGTTTTACTTGAAATACAAGTAGCAGAAAAAGGGCTTGAAAGTGTTGTGGTTAAAATGTAACCGACGCTATTGAGTTTCCTCTGTTTCCAATGATCACCGAGAGTTACTTTGTGTCTCCTGTGTAACTTCCGGTCACCAGTAGTAAGATATGCGCGCTTCGCGAGATTTTCGGAAAACGAGACTTATTTTTAAGTTTCTCTGTTCATTCTTTAGCAAACTTTAACTGTTAATGTAATTATATTGCAAATATAATATCAGAATGTATTTTGAAACTAAAAATAAGTGTACCAGACGTGGATAGATGATAGAACGGACAGATATTAATTGTAAGTGAATGAAACGAGTATCAGACCCGACGACCTTCGGGGTCCTCGAGTTTGTAGATGGCTCTGGGGTCGAAAGGAAAAATTAGGTTAAAAGCCTACTATCATTTATAATTCCAAGCTTTCTTCTCCGCTTAAGGACAAATAATTAATCCACATGTTTATTAAAGTAATGGTACTCATCAATCGAATAAAGTATTGTTACTCATCGAGCGATCGAATTGAAAGTTGGAATCGCGATTGATTTCCAACGTTGCTACCTGGATTGACTTAGTTCCATCGTTTCCGAATGTCGAGTAGGAGTGTCGCCTAGATACGTGGCAACAATTTTTTTATGAAATAACGTTAGTGATGCAATAAATTGCTGTGACGGAAGTGAACGCAGCACTCGCTTGACTTCTGAACAAAACCCGTGAGTCATGCACCTTCCTGTGTGGGTAGCGCCGCTAAACCGACTACTATCATATTTGAAAAAGTATAGAAACAGAAAAGAATCCGAAGAAAACTCTCGTATGCGTGGATTTTATTGTAGAACCTCGTTTCGAAATTGTTCTCCGAGTGACGTGGAGAGCCGAGAAACCACTGTACTATTGCTTTCTTAAATCGATGCCATCTTTTCAACTTACTGCATGCAATTATTAAAGATATGCAAATAAAACACATGTTTACGTCTAGCTAATCTTATCGTTGGTGTTCAAACGGTTTGCACGACAATAGATTAATGGTTTTTAAATGAAGCACCAGAAAACAGGTTCCGAGGTTCGTTCTCTGAAGAAACTGGCTTGATAACAAGCAAACGTGTTTGTATAAAGAATCTTACTAATCCCTCAACTTTCTTTTTCATTGGTAAATTAAGATTTAAATACGTATCAAGTTCCAAATGTACGGGATACATAAATTTAAATAAGCTAGAATCCCACGCACGTTCGAAATTCTTTCCGATGAATTTAAAAGTGGAATGGGGCGAACCTTTATGATAATTCGAACGATTACGCTTTAAGCTAATAGACGCTTATATAAATTTTATTGAAAAATTATGGAAACGCAGACATTTCTGAGACACGCATCTAATTATCGGCTCATCTCTTTTTGTACACCGTGATTTATACTTTCACTTACCAGAATTGCGAACGTAAGTAGTAAGTGGCCATTCGTCCGCGTGCGAATGGCGGCGTGTTTTAAATTTCACATGGTCGAAACTGCTTCCTCCTTAAGAGGGATCGGTTCCATGTTTTATGTAATTTCGCGTACTTATATGCTTTAATACGTTTTTTATTAGATCCTGAAATTATGTGCTTTAAGCGGTTCCTTCTACCGCGATCACGATAGAAAAATCGATAATGCCAATTAATGGTATCCCAATAACCAGCAGTTTCGAAAGTATGATACTTTTTAAATTATTTATTCGTATAACGTTAAAGTGAATTTAAATTCAGCGTTGAACGATTATGTTGGTATAAAATTTTGTTTATGTAAGATAATCGGTTATAAAGCCTTGTTCGCGATAGTCCATTTACTTAAAATTGCAGTAGTAAACATAACCGTGAAGAGCGGATAACAATTTACGACATCTTGGGCATTCGGTACTTGGAAATCGAAATGATTCGTGCTTCTTCACTTTTTACCCATTATTATATTAACTCAGCTCAACGTGTATTTCAATGAATGTGAAAGAACAATTGCGAGAATCTAAGCTTCACTTGCGGTTAGAAATAATATGTTACAAAAGGTTAATGAATAACAAGTTACAAAAGGTTAAATGAAACATCAGATTCGCTGGCTGTTTCAAATCGAAACGACTTGCATCGAAGTACGACTTGGCCAGTCCGAGCGACGCTTCGCAGCTACTTTCCATTTAAGCGGATAACCCACCTTCGAAACGAATGTAATTTGTTCCCGGCCGATGAACGACGATTAGTATCGCCGGAAGATTTAGGTGTGAACGTACATGCGCGAAACAATGAGGGACAATCAGGAAGAGCGAGGAACAATGTACACTTTCCCGAGACTAGCCTCGAGTTAAATCGTGACGGATCGGGCATAGAAGGGGTGGTCCATAACGTCCATTAAACCGGCGTCTTTCTCATTTTGTAATTAATGCCCACGTCGTGAGGACTGATCCCGTTCGAGTCGAACGCCGCGTAGAAAGATACACGGCCACCGCCGTGCCGAGTTCCCCCTATCGTTCGCAATTTCTTTGTTTCGAGGTCACTGCCGTCACGACATTCTAATAGTCCATGAATAACTTTAACGAGTTTAACGATCACTCTTGCCCCCATTTTTCCGACGTCCGTCGAACAAGTGTTAAAGACGTGGCTGGTAAGAATGTAAATCGCTCAATTTCGTGTTTTGTAATCGAACGTGTCCGCGCGTGTCGTATCGCGGATATGCATATGTGACTGGTTTTGAAAATGCGTCGGTAACGGTACACGCTTGTTGTCACGTTTACGATGAAGTTCGCGTTTTTAAATCATTCGAACGTACGTCGTTGTAATTCGAAGAAGAATGTGTCTTCTACTCGTAAACAAAATATAGAAAAGAACAGTTCCCGAATCTTAAGATCGAACGTGGCAGCAAAAACAGTCGAGCCAGAAAATACAGAAGAGAGATTTATATTTCGTAGTTACGGAAAATCGCGGATCCGATGCCATAAATGGCTGTAAATTCAAGCGTTCCTCCCCTGACCAAACATCTGCTAGTCAATAAATGCAATTCGGGGAGGTTTCGAACAACGAAACTTCGAAACGCGCTGCGACCATTGTTCGGTACCATCCTCAGTACTCATCAGTCCTTCCGTGGCGTCGAGTGCAATTATCGTCGGGATTTTCTCGTCCTCGACTCGAGGATTAGTTTACCTCCGTTAAATTAGGATCGGGATTACCTCGCCTTAAAGCCTAGGGGCGATAGATTACTGCCGTACCTACCGCCTCGTTTTTACTTTCTCTGAAATTAATTTATGCCATAGCCCCACGATGGATGGTCATATTTCGAAGGTTTACTGTGCGTGACACCTGGTCGTGTTACCAAGCTGCTTGATTGTTCCTCGATAAAATTGTCTCCAGTTTGTCTACTGTACACTCTCGCTCAAAAATATATACTGGGATGCTTATTATTTTTTGGGAAATATGATCTCTTAATTTTGGGATTAAACTTATAGCTCACTGTTTAATGAAGGTCCTCCAATACAAAGTGTCGGATAAACGAATAATAAAATAGAAGAAACAATAAGCAAAGAAATCTACTAGTTTACTTAAAATGGTCCAATGTCCTAATATCCTTTTGAACGAAAGTGCATATGTACATAATGATACCAAGAATTTTTAACGAGCTTCCCATTTCACGAACAAGTTTACATTCGTTTTTTACTTTCCGGATTGTTATTGGGAAAGTCACTTCCGAGACCTTGCGCTACTCTTTTCTTGCACAATTTTGATTTCTTGAACTGTTTACACATATTTTTGCAATATTTAACATACCAAGTGGAATGATCGTTTAATTTAAAAATTTAAATCGTTCACACGACCCGTTTGTATGGTAATTCTACTTATTTTCGTGGTATCACCTAATACTTCGTTTAAAACCATATACTGCACGATAACAAATCAACTTTTAATATAAAAGATTTGCAAATGTAACAATAGAAAAGTAAAATATAAATTGTAAAATTAATTATTATGGAAAGCAGTAAATTGACAATTAATCGTACGATTTTATCAGACACATATGTGTGTCATACGCTACGTGAAAGGGTGCGCGAACATTTGCTACACGATTTCCTCTCGCGAGACTTCATCTCCTTTACGGTGGGTTTTACGGACAATTTCCCTCGATCCGAGAAGATCGAGTTCTCATTGAAGAGATTCCACTACAAAAGAGACTGTTTTTCCTGCACCGTTAAATCTCTCGTGAATGGCGCGCGAACGTGTGCGAAAATAAACAACGATATCCAGGGCAACTGAGGTCTGTTGAAGAATTTATGGTGCGAGGATCTTCGGGAGAAATCATCCTAGAATGTCGCGCGTATGCTTTATGCGCCGTTCGACACAATGATGGGAACCAAGCCCACGTATCTCCATGGGTCACAGCAGCGGGTTCATTTAAGCCAATGGCAAAGTTTTTGCACGGACGCCTGTTTAAGCGAGAATGGAACGGTTTTACTGGAACACGCTATTCACTTCGTGGAATGGTAGTGAGAGACGTCCGTTTAAGGCCAGCACTTCTAGTACAGTGATAGACAGAAGAAAGTTCAAGAATAACCGATATAGTTAAACAAAATGCTTGGATCGAGAGAAACTGTATCTTACAGTAACAACAATGCATTGTTTTTTCGTACGTAGAAATTACGAAGTACGCGTAGCATAAAAATACTAATTTTCAACTTTCTTTTATCGTTCCACGACTTAACATCTAAGATTAATACATACTTCTGGTTTCTATCGACCTAATTTAGATTGAACTGCATGTTCCACGTGTGTTTGTGAAACCAACCATATCGCAAGTAAAATATTCGACAAGCACAGGTAATAAAATATTAACCTATGTATATATTATAATTATAAATACTCGTGCGTACTCCTTGGTTAATGCGAGATGCAATCTCTTCGTGTCATACGAGAAGCTCTGTAATTCTACGCAAGTATTATCTCATTGTACGTAAATCTTAAACTTCTCGAATTGCGAGAACCAGTTCATTCGTTTCATTGAGGAACCCATTTTTTCCAAATACCTACGGTTCTCAAATATCTTTAATGAAAACGTTCAAGAACGCAATGAGCGTGGCGAATCTACAAGTACGATAACCAGTTTTTTCGGCGTACTTTCTCTCTCTTTCTTAAATACAGCTTCCAAATATCAAGTGCAACGAACACGTTCAAGAATGTAATACACATGATGAATGTGTAAGTACATACGCTCGTTCAGCACGTTCGCAAGAGAAAAATGTGAAGTTAGGTTTCAGATCAGATCGTGTGCTTTGTTATTACTTTACGAACCGTAGGTACGCAAAATTCTTAGGGTGTGGTAGAACGATAACGGACCGGATAGCTGGCGTACGTACTCCAGTTAATATCATTAATATCTAGAGAACCGTTTCACACCGTCCGGTACTCGTCACTTCCCACTTTCGAAAGGTCACCATTCTGCAGAGCCAACGTATAGGTGCACCTGTGCACGGTTGTTCTGCGCGGCATGGTCCACGCCAACAATAGCCGCCGCTCTTTTATTTCGATCGATGAAGAGATTAATAACGTTCCGCAAAGCATTCCCAGGAGAAAGTATTCAGCGGGGGAATCGATTCAACGGCGGGCACGAGGTCGCCACGGGTTATTCCAATCGAAATACCACGAGGAAGTCGTTTCCACGACTACCGCGGAAGAGTTATCGCGTTACATGCCGCGCGGGGACGCAGATTACAAATGGAAGACCGGATGGGAAAACTATGGGAGTCTATTCCCGATAAATTTCACTAATGGTGTCTTCCGATGGATCTTGAGATTTACTACGGGGAATCTTGAATAGTTGCTACATACCCAGGTTTACGTTAAATACAACCCATTTATCCCCACTTCATCTACTCCCATTTGGACCCAATCATGCGTGTAGCGTTTTAGGCTGTCGGTTTTCTTTTTCACGTTATGACAGAGAGATGAGATGCTCGTCGAGTAGAAATAGATGTTCCTATTCATTAACAAAAATTTCTATTGAAAAACTCGAACAACTTAAACGCTGCAATCAACGTTTCATCCTACAAATAAACCGTTAAAACCATCCATAAAACTAATTCGAGCAAATGAATTAAATTACTTCCACAACCGTTCCACCTACGCGATCCAGACATTTTCTCATCTTTAGCTGATCGCAGCAAAGTTTGTGAAACCAAAAAAACGTAACGCACCGCAGGACGGTTTCGTTGCGATTATGGTACAGCTGATCGTTGCATCGGTGTTAAACTTCGAGCCCGATGTAAACACGACACCGCACCTGACGTGACGAAACAACGATTCCCAGGCCCCGAAGAGATGCACGCGGTGAATAAAAGTGGCAGATATGTGGGACGGAACTTTTGCACGTGTATCGAGGCGCACACGCCGAAACAGAAGAGATACGCGCTTAGCCGCGGAACGGGAATAAGGGAAAGGAGGCGGAGGCGGAGGCGTCCAGAAGGAGTGAGAGTACCCCCGAGGGGGCGGCCGATACCTGGGGAAAGATGCTCGCCGTCGTTCGGAAGGGAATTGTGAGGACCGGGTGAAAAACGAGAAAGAAAAAAAGAAAGAAAAGGAGAGCTGGTTCCCTATCGGGGCGGAGGGGGAAAAGAGAAAGAGCCCGCGCGAACCGGTCGAAGGTATGGGAGAACCGACGATGCCGGTGGAGGGAGTCGGGTTACCAGCGGATGGGCATTCGACGTTCGCGCTGTACACGTTCCACGGGTAGCTAGCGATTCACAGAAGACCGGCTGCCTTCGGTGAAACCGGTTGTGGTCGATAACCCGAGTCCTCCGCGCACGTAACACGCCGCACGCGAATCGTATCACCTGGATGGACCAAGGCCGAAATCTCGTGTCTTCGTTTTGAGCGAACCCGACCTTGAACGTGATCTACGGAGAACGAAGAAGCGGGAACCAACGACGCGTTAGCGAAAGGGAGGAAATCTGGGGGATATCGAGCGGACTGTCCGAGGGTGTATTCTGGATAACGAGAGATGAGCGGTCCTAGCGTAGACGTCGTCTGGGATCCACAGACGCAGATGAACTCGTTGGATTGCTGGGATTACTCCATCGAGCTCTCCTGTCTTCAGGGTCCAGAAGGTATAGCCGAATGGGGAAAATCGTCATCGTTCGTTCGATCTATCTCATCGAGGAAAGCGATTTGTGCGGCAATCGTTTGATACAGTGATCGTGCGATTAAGATTGTGGCGTAACAAGTGTATTCGACAAGGTTTCGGTACAAGGTCGTTGGTTATTTCGTTGCGTTTCTGCATCAACGGTGAAATTTTAGAATCGGATGTGATTAAACGTGAATAACGTAAATCTTCTTGCGTAATTGGTTGCGTGATAAACGTCTTGCGTGGAGGTGACAATTTGCTACCAACTCTGGTTAATTACAAAGCTCTGTCTCTGCTGTGGCCCGCTGCACACCGTCGATTTACATTTTTACGTTTAAACGGTTGTACTTAATTGTCGTAAATTACAACGTTCAGCTAATAAGAAAACTAACGAGAATCGTATACAAATGTACATATATTGCACGTTACACTTTAACGAAACAGGAAACGTTAATAGTCAGTCGCAAAGTTGTTCAACTAGAATTGAAGACTATCGTGCAGGGTGATAAAACGGTGATAAAAACAAATACACCGTTTCGTGATTAAAAAAATACGTGTAAAGGAAATGAGAAAATGATGTAAACGTATGTAAATGAGAAGAAAGAGAAAATAATGTCAACAAGGAAGCGCACATTTCTACCGCAGTAACTGCAATCCATAATTTGTTATATTAATTAAGAAATCAACTATAGTGGTACATTAAATAACTAGTTTTGAAAATAAACTTTTAATATATGACACATTCACGCTTCGATTATTCAAATTCATTAAAATATAAAATTATAAAACAACATTATTGAAAAAATGGATTATTTAATTTTCTTTTTAGATGTAGATGAAAAGTATAAAGCGTGTATATGCATTTTTGCGAGGTACACAATCGCAAGGTTGAAAATTCCCTAAATACTCGGAAATATCGCATTGCAGGTATCTACATTCGAAATATGTGTTTGAAGTAGGAAAAGGGGAAGAGAGTGACATTCCTTGTTGCACGTTCAAGTGAATCGAGAAGTAGCAGTGACAGTTGGGGATAGCAATAAAAGGAAACGGTAGCTCGACCAGATGCTTATCGCGAGTGTCCTTGGCCCTTGACCTTAAGTAATTAGAGCACGGTTGTATCTTGACACGTTCATAATTAAACTCTAGTGGCTGTACTAAAACCGTGACAAAATTACTCAATTTTCTTTCATACACAGTGAATTGATCATACGGCAATTTACTTCGAATTTTGTTGAATCGTGCAATCTTGCCTCAAAATTGAAATGCACAATTCATTTTTATTGAACAATGCAGTTATTGAGTGATTCACCATAACTGAACTGTGTATTTTCGCCTCAATTTCGAAGCTCGCAGGCGGGGGAAGGGGGGCTCGGTTCGTTTCATTGTTTTGCTTCAGGTTCAATTGCTTGGAACATTCAGCGCTATCTTTCCGATTCGTAATCATCTCAAATCACTCGAGACACTAGCGTGCAAGATCTTTCAACGAGAAAGAGCGTAAAACATTGACGATAGGTCGAATTACGTTCGAATTTTAAAATGCCTCACAATTCTGAAAGATCAAAGGTTGATAAATTTAATGAAAATGTGGATAATGCACGAAAAATACTTATTGCAATTATTTTTTACACACAAAACTAACGAATGTGTTTTGAAGATACTTCGCGACTATCTCTTAAACAAAACCCTATCTCAAATATCGTAATTACAATTTCAAAGTGAAACAGCGTAAAAATCTCTAATTGGTCTGGGAATTTCGTTTCAGACTTACAATTGGCAGCAGAATTGGGTAAAACGCTTTTGGAACGGAATAAAGAATTGGAGAATATCATCAAAGCACACCAGACCACCGTCGAAGAACAAGCCCAAGAAATTGAGGTAGGTTTTTCAATGATTACAACAACTCGAATTATTCCTACTAACCACAAGTAAAGTTTGTTCATGTTCGAGTATCTATACCACAAATTTTTTTTCAGTATATGAAAAAACAAACGGCTGCCTTGAGGGAAGTAAACGACTCGCGACTAAAGATTTACGAACAACTTGAAGTCAGTATACAGGACTTGGAACGTGCCAATCATCGTCTTGTAATTGAGAACACTAGTGACAAGAAACTTATAAAAAAGTACGAAATTTATATTAATTGATATTTTGAAACTTCACCGTATTTTCATAGCTTTGCGTAAAGGTGGATCGAATAGAATATAAGAATGAAAATTAAAGGATACAATAGAGTGTAAGCAAATTGTTGTTCAACGTTATTTGCGTAAATATTCTTAACGTCGCGGTCTGTCGACAGCCAATGTCTAACAATCGAAGGCCTGGAAGCTCAACGCGAGGAACTTCAAAAGAAAATCGACGAAATAACCGAGCAACATGAAAGTCTGCTCCGACAGCAAACTGCAATTCATTCGACGACCACCGCGCAAACACAGACCGCTCTATGGAAAGCATCGGTCACGCAAGGTGGCAGCATACAACAGGTATTAATATTCATAGAATTTATTCTGCTCGATCTCAGATAAGTTTGATAATTATCGTTTATTCCGTTTGATACTAAAATGTAAACTGAGAGAATCTCGGTTTCATCTTTCGGACTTACTACTTCCTTGTGAGGTTTCTATTCCGTTTAATGCCTCTCAGGAATCATCTCTTCTTTCAAACAGACCGTACGGATAGTATTCGTACGCCGCATACTTCTGCATTCTTCTGACAATATGATTAAAATCTTGTTGCCTCTCGAATATATGTTAATTCGAAACCAGTTTCTCATTGATGAATATTGTAAAATCGTTCTTTAACTTGACTACCAAAGTTTAAGTAGTGTCCAAAGTGCAGAATGTATAAATACATTTTTCACAGCCACTGCATTTTATTTAAAACTTGTGGTTTATCGTAATTTCAGATATATCTATAAAATCTTCAGATCGCAAAATTGAAGGTACTAGTAATTTCTTGTTAAAATGAATAACAAGAAGAAAATCGAATATGTACATAAAAATAGAGACAAAGACTGTTTATAATTTGATTGAGAAGGATCCTTGAAGATTTATTCCTACTAGATATTTTACTGTTCAATATAAATTACCCTACAAGTTGTTCACTGAAGAATAACGTGTTTGTATGCACAGCAATCAAAAGCTGTTATAATGTAAGACATGCACAAACAGACAAAAAGATGATGTGAGAAAGAACATGATATTATTAAAAGATAATCTTGGTCGAATTAATGGATATTATTCGCTTATTAACAATTTTTCTCTTATGATGTTCAAAGGAATTCATAAATCTCCTAAGTTGTTGAGAATACAGTACTCATTGTCAATAATTATCAATTTTAATGAGACATTTTCTTACTAGAATCTATTACTAAAATAGATTTTAATTGTCAGCAAGGATCGAGAATAATTGGTCGCATTATCATTAATTAGAATCATGGGAATGGTTTCCAGAACGCTGCCCTATCAGACCAGAAGGCTTACCTGTCCCTGCCTACGACGCTAGTAAACGATGAGACCACCGAGTTGCTGAGACAATTGCAAGAGACGCGCAGCCAAAGAGCGAGGGAACAACAGAAGGTCGCTGAACTTGGACAACAATTAACGACCCTGTTACAAGAAAATAACGCGTTAGAAGAACAATTGAACTTCTGGCGCAGCAAAGCGGAAGACGTAAAGAATCTGCAAGAAGAAATAAATACCCTCGAGGAAGTAAGGTAAGCATCGTTGGAAAACCTTGTTATCAAATCTCGAACTTTTTGGACAACATTTTTAAAATTTAAACTTTTGAAATTCTTCTAGATGCAAAATTAATTAAAATTAAATTGTATTATTCTCGATGTAAAAGCGTGAATGATATTAACTATTTTAATACAATCTTTAGCTGTGTAAAACTATTAGTATGAGTGTCTTTAAACAATTTTTAATGAAATTGTAAATATTTCGTCACTGTCTTTGCTAGAATCAGAATTGAATTATAATTGGTTGATTTATATGGATAATGGAAAAGTGAAATTTTTGATAGACGGGGTCAATTATGCGGACGGTGTTTGCGTGGAATGGAATCGAAAACGCACGACGATCTCTTTGTGATGCTAAACCAAGAAGAATACGACGATATTAGCGTGGCTGAATCACTCATGAACGATAGCCAACGGGACACCGAGTCAATTACTCAGGTAACTTTTTACTTGCTTGTGCAATGCTTGTTTTATTCAACAACGCGTGCATGAATTTCTTTTCCCTGCTCTTTTAACAGTGCTTCAATTAAATAGTTCCTCTTTTCTGTTTTTTAAGCAATATTTGTTTGATGCATTTCGTATGTTTTCGCTGGTCATATCACTATATCTATACAGAAATAAATATTACGATGTATCTCTATTTTTAAGGATTTCAAGTCGCACAAATTTTGATTCGAAATTTAATTTGAACAAGGATTTAATTTAATTTTATTTGCTTTAGGAGAGGTGCACAAAAAAGATTAAGAAAACCGAGCCAAAAAAGATTAAGAAATCCGAGGTAAAAAAGATTAAATCCGAGCTGAAAAAAATTAAATCCGAGGTGAAAAAAATTAAATCTGAGACAAAAAAAGACGATAGAGAATTTTGTTCACTATTGAGAACAACTTTCGCCTATATGTGGAAAATACCGTCGTTAATTTTTGTTCTTTTCGATTCTATATGGTACATAAAAAACGATTGCATCGTACCATTGTTATTGAAACCTTTCCGACTATCTATTTTCATTTTGAAAAAGGTTTTACTGTTGGAGAGTACTAAGAAACTACTTTGAGTTATAAAAATTCATAAACGATAATACGCATCGTTCCCCCATAATTGGAAATTAAAGATAATTAATGGAATGAGTATTTCACTCGGAGCATACACTTTTAGAATATATCGAATCTGTAAAAGCAATTTTTAACTTCATATTTATATAAAACCCTATTACTGACTGAACGAGCCGTCCAAAAATTTTACAATTTCGTAATTCGAAGCATATCATGGTCTTTTAATTACGACTGATACAATCAAATAATTTAAGTTTACATTAATAGTTCTATTAACTATGCTCTCTTTTTATTCTTAGACACTTCAAACTTTTTAATTTCTCTTTCATGAATATTATTTCTAGCTTACAATTAAATTGTTCTCAATCCTGACCATAGATTAGCATAATATGGGAATGTAAATGAAAAGTATTACTAACGTAACATTGGACACGAGTTGTTGGCCTAATAGTTTGGCTAATTAAAATAAGGTGCAGGTAAAACAAAATGAAAATTATAACTGAGCACTTACATTGATTCGGCCATGATTAATTTAATATCGCATAGAAGCTAACAAATATAAATTCCCTAATTCTAAGTTGCATACTTCAATTTGTATACTTCAAAACCAACCAAATGCTATGCATAAATGAAGACATTTTTGCATGTAATACTCATCAATAGACTTTTGTTTTATACTAGTAGTCATAGGAAATAGTATTTTCAAATTTATATGTAGCTGGCATGGGAGAGAAAAAAAGGTTTAATTTCCAAAGAATAGATACAAATGTTGCGTTAGATGAACAAATTAGGAAATAAGTTATTTTCTTTTATCATTATCTGTATATAAAGGTGATAAGTGTGTCAAATTTTAATAGAATGCATTTGGTGATGCTATTTATTATTATTACTTAGAATTAAGTTTGCCTCGTTGTAGATATTAATTCAAATTACTTTCTAATGCTATTAATTTGACATTGAGCATAACTGAATATTGTTATTGTATCTAGTCGATGTATTTGTTAAAATTGTGTTGTAAAATGTAAGTGCCAGATTTATATGATCATAAATAAAACATATTTTTGCAACAAAATATTGTTTTTTCATTGTTTATTTAATGTCCTATAAATCTGGCGTTTCCTTTACCTTTCATCTTTGCTTTTCATATGAATTTTTTAAAAAAGCCTTTCTCAAATCTTATATGTTGTCTCATTATTCTCTTCGTGTGAATATCTGACATTTGAATAGTTCTTAAAGAAAAAAAATGATACTGTTTTAGTTGCATCACCAATTTCATTTGGATTAGTTTTAAATTTCATCATTTTTAATTAAAATAAAAATTGCTTAAACACTCTCTAAATATTAATACATAGATCGTAAATATATCACTTTCAGGACTTGAACGACAAAGATGGAGTGTCAAATGACGTGAACAACCCCTATAGAGTTCTAGTGGAGAAGTATCAAGCGTTGTTGGAAGTTCAAAGGCGATCCGCGTTCCGACGCAAGGACAGCGCACCCACGCCATGCATGTCGTTACAAGAGGAACTGGAGATGTCGGGCGAGTTCAATAGCTTCCAGAATTCCACGTCAGAAACAGAAACGCAGCAAGAGTCGACGAAGTCGGTTACCGGAAATAGTACGCGCACCAAAACGGAAGCATGCGGGAAGAAAACGTTCTCAGCTACGCCAACAGATTTCTCTGAAGCGGAAACATTATCATCCGGCTTCTCAGATGAGACCAGCAACAAGGCGACGCAAACTGAGGGAAGACCCGGATCGTTCCTTTGCTCTATCGCCGATGGCGAAGATTGCAAGTTCAGCATTTACGACGACAACAGCCCGTTCGAGAGTAGATTCCGTAAAACACCGGAATACAGGCACACGTTTAGCGAAATATTCAGTGTTTTAAAACGAGCCGCGGAAGCCAAGGACGAAGGTGAGAAATTACCATTGCTGGATGATTCGACGAGTGGAACCATCTCCCAGCCGCAGTCCTCGACTTCGCCACGCGAAGACGTTCCTAGCGAAACCACAGACGACAACCAAAGCGTTGTTTCTTCCGTGTTGTCCTCCACCGTATCTGAACCGCTTCGCAGAATACAGAACTCAGTTTCGCCGAACGAGACGAATGGACAGGAGCAAAGTAACGAGATTACACAGACACAGGCGAAAAATGGAAAGAACGGAGGACAACGAAACGGAAGCTTATCGGTCAGCGTTCTGAAAAGATCGTCGAAAAAGCATACCAGTAGGAAACTGGTATCTAATGACAGACCAACTACACCAGACATAATTCCAACGGCAAATCCTAAATTCGTCGCACCAAAATCGAACAGCAATGGCAAGAAGAAATTCCGACCATTCACAGTTGCTGATCAGAATGGCAGCAATGGTTACAGCAATGGATATAGCTACGCGAACAGAACGAAAGAGTCACCTAATCTTGAGAGACGTTCGAATAATACCTACGCGCGTAACAGCAACAGTCAGCACAATAACAGTTTCGAATACATAGAGTACAAACCGAGCACGGCATTGGTAGAAGTCGCTCGGTTGAAACGTTTAGAGATGTCGTACGCTGAAGCTCTTCGCTCGTCAAATAAATCTAAAATAAGTAATCATCGCAGAAGCTAAAATATATCTTACATCTAAACTGAGGGGAAAGACTTTTTATACGTAAGATATAGCCAAGTGAGATTAAGTTCAAAATTTGTTAAGTTTTCTGTCAGCCGAATAGTTGGATAGAACGAGATTAAATTATTTCTGGCGCAAGTTGATCAGTACGAATTAAACGTATTTTGTAAATATCTAAACGAAGCGACTGTCCTTACTAGCGTCTGTACTAGATACTAAACTATTTCACACGTCTATCTTTTTATTGTATTTTGTATGTTAATTGTATACAATATCCTTGTTTCGTGTGAATATGCGTAGGTAACAAAGGCGGACAACGTTCATATATACTATCGATGATATCTACAAAGTATTTATGAGCAAGATATATCGAGTCGTGACTCGTGAGTTTGTGTTCTCGTAGAAATTGAATTTGTAACCAGGAATAAAATTATTTATGTGCCATTTACTCCGTCGGAAACCAATTGCAAATAATTCCAAATACTTATTTGAACATCTCTCTGTAAAGTAACACCTAAACCGTAGAGACTTCCACTATAACCTAGTTCTGCATTTAGGGAGATCTTGGGAACTCTTTCGAGATGTTAGGGATTTCTATCGTGGAAAGAAAGGATCACATCATCCTTTTTCAACATGAAAAACACTTGACGACGCCGAGACCACACCATTGTCATCACCATTCCGGGGTCGCAATGACTAGACCAAATATCTTGGTCGACAGGAAGACTTCTCCCGGTATGTATACTCGGGTAGCTCGGGGTCGTAAATCCCGTACCACGGCCGACAGGTGGTCGGTCAACCGTGGCCCCTGAGCAAAATTGAGCATTTATCCGTAGGTTATCATCGCCTATGTTTACGGATAAACAACATCGATTATGTAGAACCTATCACCTACATATATCGACAATATAGTTTATAGAAAAATGAATGAAAGACTCAGAAGACTGTTTCTTGTTTAATCTTTCTTTTTGGTTTGTGGTTTGTGTTTCGGGACGGTAAGTTGTACTAGCACGATATTACCTCTCAGTTTTCATATCAGTGGGTCAATGGCATACTATCGTGACACCATGCTGGCATTGCGTATCAGTGACGCTATCGTGGCACGTGTATCGTACGTTTCATTCATGAATTTTGTCAGAGATTATACTAAATACGATGGAACTATATTCTTTAAGAAAATGTAATGAATGATACATTTACTTATAAGACAATGAACTAAGTTACGAGAACGATTAATATATAATCAGGGTTTGTTTATTTTCTTTGGAGTGTAGACATAAAAATAGATTGATGTTTGGAAAAAATTATATTTATAAAAATTACTATAAGTACAATATATGGATTAAATTCACATTAATTGCGTTCCAAAAGAAGCAAATCTTTCTTGTCGAAAATACTGCAATGTCCTAAAAGTTCTGTCTTTCACTTGTACTTATTGTTAATAAGAAAAATTCTTCCAATTCAAAGGTGAACTTTGCTTGGAAAATTAGTTCTGGTTTGAATAATTGATATAATAAGGACGAGAAACGTTTATCGCAATCGTACTTATAAATATCAGCTGTGCAACAAATCTAACACTATGAAAGTTTTAACTGCAGCAACTCTGTGGTTTGGGATCAAGCCCAGAACGCTTAGTTACAGATACACGTGTAAACTCTTCTGCCACTGTCGGATGAATTCCAACTGTTTCTTTTAGTTTTGGGAATGTTAAATTGCATCTGGAAAAAGAATTAAACAAAAACAATAACATTAAGATCGGAAGTAATTAATGTTATTTAGAAAAATCTAGTTAATGCATACTTGATGGCAGCAGCAAAACCTTGAATTACTTCACCAGCATGAGGACCTACAAAATGCATACCAAGCACTCTTTGATCGCCGCCTCTAAGTGCGACAACTTTCAAGTAGCATTGTGAATTATCTTTCTGCGGTATAAAAAATTCCGTTGGTTTATAATACGCATGATAAATTTCTATTTTGTCCTCCCCATAAGTAGCAATCGCCGCTTCTTCACTGAGTCCAACGCAACCATATTCTAGGGGGCTAAATACTGTCGTTGCTACGTTTACGTAGTCCATTTGTTCTGTCGAATTTCCAAATAATCTTCTTGCTAATAACCGACCCGCGTGTATAGCAACAGGTGTTAACTCTGGTTTTTTCTACAACACACAGCGCAAAAAATTTAGGTTAATATCACTTATAAATCTATGTTTATAATAATAATGCAATAATCTCCATTACATAAAAATTAAAACCATAATTATCAAAACATTGATCAAGCTTTAAAACTTACATGAAGTACATCACCAACAGCATATATGTTCGGAACATTTGTTTGTTCGTTTTTTGCATCTATTTTTGCAGTTTCAGGAACAATTTTAATTCCAGCATTTTCAGGCTTCAGTTCTTCTGTGAGTGGTTTGCGACCAATAGCGAAAAGAACTGTATCGAAAGTATCTTTATGCATTTCTCCATTCTGAAAGAACAGAAACGTTTAACATTGCGTGAACGTAACAATGTATACAATGCAAATTTTATTTAAACTATAAAACTCACTTCATCGACCCAGTGTACAAGAAGTTGGCCATCGTTTTTCTTCTCAATCTTCGATGGTTTAGCGCGGTAAATAAAGTGTACACCACGCCTTTCCATTTCTGTAGCAACAGTTTCTGCCATTTGTTGATCAAAACCTCGTAATACAATTGATCGCACCATTACAGTTGCATCATAACCCAAACCATTCAAAAATCCAGCACACTCCAAACCAATATCTATTTACGTATTAAGGAGAACAAAACCTCGCATACAAATAAAAAATATATTCAATTGTATAACAGAAGAAAATTTGATCTATTGCTAATACTAAACATTACAAGAAAAGGATACATCCAGCACCAACAACAAGTGTTTTTCCTGGAGGTTTTTCCAAGCTAAAGATATCATCACTAGTTATACCATATTCTAAAGCACCAGGAATATCCGGATACCTTGGTCTACCACCAACAGCAATCAAAATATATTGTGCAGTTAACTCTTTTTCTTGACCATTTTTCATTATCCCACATATTGTATGTTGATCTTTAAAATAACCACGTGCATTGAGATATTCAACTTGCCTGAAGTTATAAGAAAAAATTAATAACAGAATAAACACAATTTTACACTAGAAATGAAAACTGAAATGATATTAACTTGGTCCTAAGTTCGACACGTGTAACCCAGTTCACAGATTTCACATGATTTTGCACTGCCGTTTTTAATGCTTCCCAATCATTTTTAATTGTTTTGGGATCTGATACTTGCCAGCCATACGCAGCGGATTCCTAAGAGTGTAAAATTTCAATATTGACAGTCTGACTTTATAAAGACTACATGATTTTCAAATAAAAAACATACATGAATAGCTTCTCCTAACAAAGCAGCCTGATGCATCAACTTCTTTGGTATACAACCAACATTCACGCAAGTACCACCAACACCCCAAGTTGTACCTCGTGGAGATGGTGTCACAAAGTCTAGAACAGCAACTTTCGCACCAAAATTCACTGCTTCCTTAGCTGCTGCCAAACCGCCAGATCCGCCACCAATTACAAGGAGGTCGTACATGTATTTCTGTTCAGCTGTAAAAAAGTATAATCAGTTATGTAAAACCAATGACCATGAATATACTATGGTGCAATATATTTCTTATCACAAAATTAAAAGCATTCCCTGATAAGATTACTAAATATCTAGGAACGAAACCGTGCTTTTTATATTCACGCGTTAACCAATCAAATTTTGCAACAATATCAGTGAACTATGTTAATTTAATTCGATTATTTTTAACCTAACCGGTACAACGATCAATTGTCAAACACACGAGACACATAAATTTTACGTAACGACAATAGAATTAAGTCGCGTTCACATTTAGAAGTCGTAGAATCCAATCACTCACAGCACATACAAGCCATGGTGGTTCTGCCATAAGGGAAAGCGTTACATCTGGACCACGGGAACTCGAGCAATTTGGCGTGAGCAGATCGAAATGACACAAACCTCGCGAGCAGCGTTAACGTCGCCATGATTATTGCCAGCCGATCACGACCACGTGACGTCACCCTGATGACACTCGTGTTCGCGACGGTATATGATAAGCAACAAAATTATTGAACACGTTTCGAAAAGACGAACAGCAAGAAAATATCTAAGGAGAAGGAGGAAGTCACGGCACAAGATGAGATCGATCTTAATTACTGGTTGCAATCGTGGACTTGGATTAGGTTTAGTGAAACACTTGGTTAAACTGTCGCAATCACCGGAGAATATCTTCGCTACTTGTCGAGACGCGAATAAAGCAAGGGTAAGATCAACGACAGAATAAAATGCTCCATTATGCAACATCCGGATTTGTTATATGTGATCAACTTACCGATCGGCGGCATCGTTATTCTTTATTGTCTTAATATTCACACTGTAAAGGAATGTAATAAGTAATACTTCTTCTTCTCGAGGAATATAAACGGCTCTATACGAGTACCGCTCAATGCACAATATCTTATGTTTAAAGGACAAGAACGAACTGACGCCTACTTGCTTCGTTTACCGCCATCTGTTATATGGTTGCTACAAGCACACGAGTTTTAAGTCTCATTTATAGTGACTCATGCAATACACGCTGCCAGATTACGTAAAAAGGAAGGCTAACGTGCAAGTCACCCTGGGTTTCGCTATAGAACGTACTTTAAAAACAGGTTCTTTGGGACGACTTTAATCTACATTTTTAGAAGATCGAAAATAGTCATCGCTCACATGAGAATCTGTACACATTGCTTGTCAATTGCAAATATGTGTTTCGATTTTTAGCTTTCAATATTTTACAAATGATTGTTCTCATAAATACTTGGTATCGTGTATTATTGCACGTTCGAAGAACTTTTACCATCAAGGTCTCTGATCACGTGATTGTTCTCAAATAACTTATGATTCCAGTCAATTATGTACAAATTGAACAGATTGAAGAATATCTCATTTCATCCGATAATTAGCAGTGAATTCCACAAAGCATCACATGATAATTTTATTCAATTTTGAAAATTCCACATTTTCTTTTTTTAGGAACTAACTGCACTAGCTAAGGAGTCAAAAAATGTACATATTATTGAAATAGGTACGTAACGATATCATGTTTTGTAATTTCAACCGGTTTTTTTTCATCCTTATCTCTCCATCACTGAATACAAACGCAATGCGCTTTTTAATCGATGACTTAATCAAATTTTTCTGGATCCTTCTATAAAATTTAAAGATCAGATGATGATGATTTACATATCTTTTAATTTTATTGGGATGTAACAATGAATACACGCCAGTAATAAGTAAAATCTAAAAGAAAAATGATTTCTATTATAAAGCCCATAAAAAATGAAACTCTAAACTAACAAATGTGCAATATCATCATACAGGAAAATATGTTATTGTCATACTCATGCGTCAAATTCATTTCAATAATTAAATGTAGGTATACTATTTGTGTATACTAGTTAACAATTGGAAGCGGCAAATATGACGTAATAAATTGTAAGATAATGAAAGAGATAAAACAATTTTTAAAATAATGAAAGTCTCTATACAAAGATAATATTGCTAGTTGATACTTTATAGATAAAACATTGCAGCATTTTGTAAATGTCTATATAGTGAATCATAATCGATACGACTTACTTGGAGAGTAATTTTCTTCTTCCACGGGTTCATTCGAAGATTTCGTATGATTTCCGACTTCCTGATCACTTGAATCTGAATCCATGGTTTGTGATTTTCTGCGACAGCCGAAGCACCACTGTTTCCTTTTCTTTGAATTATGATAGCTCATATTAAAATATGCGAAACATGAGAAATTATTTACGTTAAAAAATTGTGAGACTAAACCGCGCTCTTTACAGAACGAGAATTGGATTACTTGTATTTTGTGCCGTAAAGACAGTAGTATTTTATTACGGCCGTGTTCTGGTCGATATGTGCTTATGATATCTGATAAACTGTTAGAGAATTCCGATTACCTTGACAATCACAGTAAGAAGCATTTTATGTTTGTACAATTAAATAAATTATACCAGTAAAAAATATATGAATTGTATAGCGAAGTAAAAGCGTATAATTCAAAGATTATAAAAAAAGCAAGAATTATTGCTTTCCTGATACAAATAAATTATAAAGTTGTAAATTAGTAAGCCAAGCAACACCATGCTTTAGAAGTAACAAATTGTAAAAATTTCGACAGACAAAGATATCCTACGTTATGTGAAATATTAAATGATGCCTTGCCTTCGCTTTTTACTCCATATAATATTTTTACTGTGAAATAAAAAATGGCAAAAAATAGCAAACAGATACTGTATGACTTACATCAATACGAATATCTTTACATTTACGATATATAGAAGTAAACCCAAGCATGAATTACCAATAATCTTACGCACACAATTCAAGTAATAACAGTTCACAACTTTTATATATGATGTTTGTAATGAAAATGGAAATTTAATATGAAAGAAGTAAACGTACTGTATGTAGCTGCCCTGTGAAACACCCCAGTATTGACCAGGACAGTTATGCTATAGTACCAAAATGGAACAATATTCACTGCAAGTGCTTTATAGTTGAAACGATATACGAAATTATTTCATAAGTGATGCAAATCCACACGACTTTTATAAAACAATAATACAGTTACTATAGTTACAAATTAAGGTTACATTTTTGTTTATAGATTACCCTACAATTTACACATACACATAAAATATCTCAGATAGTAATACTAAGAATAATACCAAGAATACTGGTGTCAATGATATATTATAATAACATTATGTTAGTTGACCTCACTTTTATAAAATTTAATAAAAGTAAACGATAGATAATAAAGTGCATACGGAAAAATTCTTTTATGCGAAATAAATAGGGTAATTCTCTCGGTTGTGGACTTAAGCGCAGTGCAGCCGCTTAAATTCAAAACGAGTCAGAAATTTATGTATGTACACATATGTAGCCGATAAGTAAGCAGTCATTGACAGTAGCCAACCGATAACACACACTGGCCACTTCATCAGCAGATCACTCTGTACAAATAGAGGGTTATCGCTAGTATTGAGGCGGCGGCATTGCCTTTGAGTCTACTGGTAACATAATCGCTCTGTAATACTTAAAAATACAATAGAGTTTACAGTACAAACTTTACGCCGGCTGAATGGCGCGCCCTATTTATCAGATAATATAAAAATTATTATTTTTTGTTTAAAGATTTATCTGATACAAAAAGATACAACGAAATAGTACAAATTGTGAGCGAAAAAGTAGGCAAAGCGGGATTAAACGTTTTATTTAATAATGCCGGTATCAGTCCAAGATTTACAAGACTTAATCTTGTAAAGGAGAAACAGCTTACAGAAACATTATTTGTAAACACAGTGGCGCCAATTTTGTTAACAAAGGTGAGCTATATTTTATTAATATTGGTTACATCTTTTCATTTACTTCCTATTTATCTTTTTATATATTTTTAATACGAAAATAAGTAAATTAAAATAAATTTGTAAAAAATTAAATTAACATTTTACATATATGCAGTGTAAATCTGTATTTATACTTTTTAAATTTGTGTAATAATATGTAACTGAACATCTAATTTTACAAATTGCAAGGCATTTCTACCACTATTGAAAACAGCATCTAATAATTTCATGGACAAGTCAAAAATGAACATTAACAGATCTGCAGTTATTAATATGTCTTCTATTCTTGGAAGTATAGCTGACAATGATCTAGGTGGTTATTATCCTTACAGATGTAGTAAGGTAACATCTTCTTTAATTGAGTAAACATATAGCATTATATATATTTAAAATACGAAAAGGAAAATTGTATATAAAAGATATTGGATAAACCGAGCAGCAAGTATGATCTTTATCTAATTTTTAGGCAGCACTTAATGCAGCTACAAAATCGATGAGCATTGATTTAAAGGAAGATGGAATCCTTGTCACTTGTTTACATCCTGGTTGGGTGCGTACAGATCTGGGAGGGAGTAACGCACCGATGGATGTTGATACTAGTGTCAGTAACATATTGAATACATTAAGTTCATTAAGTGAAAAACACACAGGTTGTTTTGTTCAATATGATGGGAAAATTTTACCTTGGTAAATACAAGCTTTGTATTCATTCTTCATTTTTCTTAATTATTTACATTTAATATAATTTTGATAAAACACTGATTCGCTTAAATTAGTTTTTTATTTTAATTCATGTTCACTATAAAAATCATATACACACACACAAATATTATTTTTATGATAAATTTAGCATTTAAACATTGTTAGGAATCATATACTTCATAGTATAAAAATTTTGTTTCCATTAACTGTATCGTAGTACCAAGGTTCTAAAAAGACATTAAAGTTTGCTTTACATTCAAGTATTTTTCTGTACATATTCTCTATAACATACAGAGTTTTGTTAAATTATAAGAATTCATATATACAGTTATCATACAGAAATTATAATAGCTATATAATAAAATGTTTCCTTCTTTTTCCTTTTTTTTTTAATGAATCAACTTATTCTAGCAGCTTTTAAAATGATTATGAATGTTAAGTACAACTCTTTCTTTTATTTAAAAAAATGAAAGTGATTAAGTAATAATTTTATCACAACTCATATAAGTATAAATTCAAATGGTCACAATGTATCGTTTTATTTGTAAGTGTCAAAGCGTATTTTGTACATGTCACGGTGCTATAACGTAACCTCAAGGAATGCAAGTTTGTTCTAGAATATTAAATTGTAAAAAATGATATTTGAAATATGTACAATGATATTCAATTATCAAACAACTATTGAACATGTGATCATGTTTAGATATATAAATACCTTGTAGATAAATGTAACATTATACATAAGTATTCTGGAGATACTATTTTACACCAAAGAACAAATGTACCATTGTCTATTTTACATTTCCAAGATTAAAAGGTGTCAATGTTTTGCTCAATTTATGTCTTGAGATTTCACATAGAAATAAATGAAAAAAATGTATACCCGATATCCCAAGATGGGTGATCCTACACAAGTTGGAAATGCAGAGTAACTTTTTTCCATCGAAGTCTTGTTTCCGAGAATACCGAGTTTAAATATTTTTCGTTATCTTTAACACATACCAATAGTTCTATGTAATTCTACATAAAGTTTGAATGAGTGACATCAATTATTCATGCGTACTCAATAAATTTTTATGCTCAACATTATCCAAAAAGAAGCTCCAAACAAAAAAATGTTGCCCTACCATTTCGACTTATTTTTACATGTAAATAAGTAGTTGCACCAAATCGTTTTGGGATACCCTGTATATCTCATGGATCAAATAATACTGCAATGATGCAAAAATTGCTTAGAATGTACAATCCGTTATAAAATTAATTTTATGTTACATTCCCTTTAACGTCATTTGGATTAAACTTTAAAACGGACTGAACATTGAAGACAAATTTTTCATTAAAATATGATTAATTGTAACTTCTAAATTGAACCATGAAACTTTGTAACAAACGCATATATAAAAAATTAATTTACTAATATATATAATTCAAATTGCTACTTGCTTTTCCAATCTTATAACAAATTTTCATTCAGTATAAAGTAAAATTAAAAAATGAAAAAACATCTTGCAATTCATTCATTCGTAACTATGATTTAAGATAACTTTATAATGTGCAAATTCGTAAAAGATATAAATGATTTCCTAAATATCTTATGTTCCAAATAACAGCCACAGAATAAACTTTAATCAGTCTTTAACCTTTTAGGCGTTGGTTCACTATTTTGAGAATTGGAATCTTCTGAAAATCCCAAATGTGCAGAGAAGTCTGTTAATCCTTGAGAATCACTAACCGTTGAAAAACCTAAGATATTGCAAAATTTGTATAAATTTCAACATGTGGATAGTTTCATTCCAGTTACTGAACTTGGACTCACACGTATTTGAATCTTCTGTAAGTCCGAAGTTGGAATTCGATGAATCTAACCCACTCTTTCTTGGTAAACCATTTTCCTTGTCCGCAACTGTTTTTCCTTTCTTCTTCTAAATGATAAAACACTAATTTTTATTTTCCTCTCCTATCTAAGTTTGACTACTTCTATTTACCTGATCAAGTGTCGATATAGGCACCCATTTATAAATCTTCATAGTAGTTTCTCCTATAGTAACCCATTTCTTTTCCCTATAAAACCGTCAGCATGAAAAACGCATTCCTCAGGTTGATATTGAAACAACAGACAGAGAAGCTACCTTCTTTACTGTTATTAAAAAAGCAGACATAGAACACTATTACTCAATCAACACGTATGAAACATTTCAGAGCTACAGAAGTCTGTTTACAGCTGACATGTGTAATGCAAAATCTCTATTAAATTCTCATAAGTAAGAAAAAATTTTTATATCCATTTCTGAGATCCATATAGTTTTACTACTCTTTTTTTTACTTTTTTTGTGAAACTTTTCAACATTTCCTCGTGCATCTATAATATGTTAAGAGATTTACCAATGGCGAACTTTGTCAACGACTTGCATTACACGCTTAATATCATCCTTGGCACGACTACGAGTCTCTGCACGCACAGACCGCGACATCATGTTACGCGATTATAAGTCACTATTAACTGAACACAATACAAAACACCGGAACATTAGTCGGCGAAGAGGTTAGGAAACTGACAGCGGTTACAAATTTCGTCAGTGGAATAGCAAACGTCTTCAGATTCAAAGCTAGATTAAGATTTACAATCATAACAGGACGATACGTTCGTAACAATAGGAGGCGCGGAGGGAATGGCGGAAGCCAGTGATACTCATCGATGAACTGAATGTTTTAATAGTTCAAAAGTTCAATGTTCTTATCGTTCGACTGAGTTACATCTATGGAAAAGTATATTACATATGTCTCGATAGACAATAATATACAAAGTTCACTAGAGATTCAACTATATTCTACTAAATTTCCTTGAATGAGCACCACTAATGCAAATGGATGAATAATACATATCCAGTCAACACAGCGATTGGCACGCCAGTGGCAACGGGTGAAACGAATTCCGTGGTAAACTTATGCTAAGACAGTGTTCGTACTCAGCTCTTATAACGACATAGTCTTAGCAATAACACTATCAGCTCCGCATAGTGGCGTAGGCTGACATTTACCGATGGGGAAGTTGTTTCTATAAAAATTATAAACGAATACTGAAAACGACTAAACTGGCAGTTTATTTATTTTGATTGAAAATTAAACATGATTAAAACCTATGGCAGCCATTTGCTCGAAATATTTGCTATATAATTTTTAATTATATCATACTATCATATGATACAATTAACAATTGTATATCAAATACACGGTGTCCAGGTCTCACCGCGTGGAGGTTGCTGCGAATGGAGACCCACCCTAACCCATCTACGCTTCACAATATCTTACTTAGCTAAACATTTATTTAATCTACTAAGCGTAATACATTTACTTAATCTACTAAGCGTACTACATTTACTTAATCTACTAAGCGTACTAAATCTACGTAAATTTAAGGGAAATTATTCCTACCTATCAATAATTGAAACATGTTTCATCCTACCTATGTAAAAATCTAATGGAATTTATAGAGATGTTACATGATGTATATACCTGAGACCAAAAGTGTCTCAACCTGCCTACGTGAAAATCTAATAGAAATGAACCCATGATACATCCAGAAACAGAAATATACATCTTTCAACCTGCCTGTGTAAAAATCTAATGGATCTGAATCCATGCGATATGTCCAGAAACAAAGACAAAACAACGATACAGGGAATCAAACCAAAAGGAAACCAACGTGCGACACACACGTATCTGATAGCAGAAAATTCAAGATCGGAGTAATTTACGAAGAAATTACAATAGAAAAGATTCGAAGATTACACCAAGAAACAAAAACAACGAAGAAAACATATGAACGAAAACTGCAAACACTAGAACATCTGAAATAAGAATGAACAGCACACAAAAGAATAACATATGGAATAAATCTTACGGGAAATATATATATAAATAGATACATACATACATACACTCTTTTAATAATTAGGTCTATAGGCGTCTTCCAAAATTTTAGATCTGTAACAAAATTGTATAATTGGTTAATAATAGCACATAATATGGTTTCATAATATCCTTTCTATATTTTTTTTTTTTGTCACTTACTTTCTTTGACTAATATTAACATGTCCGTACTTCCATCTGCGTGACACGATATAAATTCTCCAAATCCACCATCTAAATATCTTCCTAAAATCGTGAATCTAAAACAAACTTACTTAATGGATTAGCAAAAAGACATTAATTAAACATTAATTAAACAATGACAATAAACAAGATACATTTTAATGAAATATTATATGTCTTATGGTGTGGTAAAACCTAAGAATTCACCTTTAATTTATACAAATTATTAACTCTTTAGAAAAGAAATAATAATAATATTCTAATTATATATTAATAGTTTCGTTCTTAACGCTCAATAAATTTCAAAGTTGTCATAAATAATGATACACAAAGGATATCTAGAATATTTACAGATCAGTCATGAAAAGCACATACCAATACTAAATAAATTCAGACTTTACAAATGTACAGATTATTGTTTATTTTAATGACAAACGCCCGATTTGTAACGACATAAAGATAAACATAACACTCATTATAATTAATTTTTATTGTCATTAAAAATGATGAGTGACACATTTTATCTTTTTCGTTATCTTTTTTTCATTAAATGAGAGAAAAGTAAGGAATATGTCAATCAACCGAGACAAAAGTGAGAAAATTATCGCGAAAATTGCCTAGCAATTTGCTAGGGCCTTCTTTATAATTCGCAATATTAATTAATCGCGTGGTGCGTCATAAAAAAGCAATACGCGAGCAGTCAGCTAAGGACGCATTATATGGTTCGGAAAACTAATTTATGCACCCAGAATTTAAATACGCAACACTAATAAACTAAATTTTGGAAGAAATGATCTACTTAGGTGCAATGTCACCATAGTGCAATGTGGCTTTTTCAGCTACGTAGGTGACTCTAAGTGCAAGATCATACTTCCATTTATGAAACAATCATGAAAAAATGAGCAAAAATATCGCGAAAATTGCCTGCCAAAATTGACAGGGCCTTTTTTATAATTCGCAACACTAATTAAGGTACTTTTATATTATTTCCACATTACCTTTCAAGTGTGACTCCACAGTGTTAGTGGAAGACTTGGGCATTACGTTGAACGCTACACTATCGTGAAAAACGCGTCATTCATTATCGCAACACTAAATGGAATTAAGGACTAAACAATTGAAGAAATATCAAATATAATTTAATCATATTCGCGAAGCAAATGTAAACAAGCAATAATTACAAATTGAGCAAACAATCGCGATCTCATAATTCGCAACACTAAAAGAGCAATCACGATTATCATTTTTACGCAACTCTAATAAAAAACTATTAATTAACCGTAATTAATTATTCGCAACACTACAATTGAAAACCGCGACTCGCCCAACATCCGGTGGGCCAGCAAGCTCTGCTGGCTAGACAAATACGAGCATAATGACAAACTACTGACAAGCAATGACTCTGCATCGAGAGGGTTGCCTGCCTCTGAATGCATAGTCATTAGTAGTAGCCCTCTTCTCCGGGCCTCTTCGGCATATAGCCTCTTCTTTCTTCGGGCATGAAGCCCAGGACCCTGAAACTTATATCTAAGCTCGAGATTCCCTAATCACAAACCAACAAATGACTCAAAAAATCAATCAAAACATGAAACGAGACAGCTAACGGCACGCAAGACGACCAACGACTAAAGAAATCGTTGTCCGTGCAAAACGTGCCAAATCTCGAGCAGTAAACGTTCGTTTCGTGCAAATCGCGACCGCGACCGCGGGGCGATTCGAAAAATCGATCGAGTAAAGCCAGTGGCGAACGGCATACCCCGTTCGCGCCAGCTAAACCGTCGATCATTCAAATCTAATTTCCTGAAACAGGTTGAACCACGCGAGAAAAAACGCGCCTGCCCGATCGGTGACTGTGGTCAACCTGCCCGGCCCTACCTACTTAAATCTATCACACAATCATACCAGAGTAAACTACCTATCCTACCGAACGCTATATTTAAAAAATGGCAACAGACTCATACCAACACATACATACAACACACGGAATAGTCGCGAACTTGCATACTATCTCACACTTTCTCACATCTACTGCAATCTGAAGGACATTACCGATCGTTGTACATTACTACTATTATATGTAATAATATATTTTATGGAATGAATGCAATAGTTAATGTTTATTAAAAACGTACGTATTCCCACAGTCTAATCACACGTGTGGTAAATACGTCGTACAATACACTAGGACATCAGATTGCAAGAAAATCTTATAAACTAGTGGGGAATCATCGTGCCCATCACCTTTTCCCCATCCAAGTAGCGCATGGGCACGTGAATGGGGTCCTGGCAACGAACACGGAAAAGGAAGCTGAAAATCCTGATCTAAATATCATGATTAGTATAAAAGCAACAACACATATCAACCGTACTTCGGTTCCTACTGTTTTATTTTATTTATTCGCATATCAAGTTATTCATTGATAGTTATTACACTGCATGGAGGTGTAAAGAATTCTATTTTCAATCCTAACTCAAACACGATCTGTACTCATGATCTTAGAAACGATCAAGTGAAAAATAGACGAGATTGCCGGTATAGCCACCAGCGTGGTTGACGCATTTTCGCGTCCGCGAAAATGGTTAACGTGACCAGAATGTCATCGACTAACATTCCAGACACGGCCTCCCATGAGGCAGGAATTGAGATACGCTCAATTAGCGCGCCACGAACCCCTAAGCGAGATCCGCAGCTACCAATACCCTTGGTGGGGGTGGCGGGCTCCCCCGTCTGCCCTTCGGAATAGCCGAGGGCCTTACGGACGGGGCAGGGCGCCCGTACTGGGACGCGATATCGGCAATGATAAACTACTTCAACTTACTTTATGCAGCGTAAAATTAACTATCAATTATTAAATATTTCCTCGAGACATGAAAGAGGAGCTTCACAATTCATTTTAACATTATAACGTACAGAAGTGAATAAAAAAGCGCGGCGCGACGCGAACAAAGTGAGTGAGAAACTATCGACATTCTTTCGGATGTAACCCTTCCTTCGAAACGGACCCTCCCCCCATGGAATCTCAAAAAGAAGCAAAGCAAACCCATAGGAGGTTACTACTACAGCCACCAGTACCATTTGACGTATTTTCACGTCCGCGAGATGTTTAACGTGACCAGGTGCCGACGGTGACACCCAGGCACGACCTCCCTTGAGGCAGGGATTGGGATACGCCCAATCAGCCGGCAGTGAACCCAGTGCAGTATCTAGTACGCAGTCCACCACTACCGAAGCCCTCGGTGGGGGTGACGGACTACCCCGTCTGCCTTTTGGAATAACCAAGGGCCTTACGCAACGGGGTAGAGGCCAATACTGGGACGCTATAGTGGGAACACTTCGCTACTCGACGATGAACGCAAAAAGTTCATTTATTGACTGATAAGAATAATTGAATTTAAATTCAAAATTAAATTTCAAATTATAGACAAATTCGATATTAAAATTAAATTTAAAACCAATTATTTCACATCCCATACATTATAATGATAGAAGGAAATGGGAAGCGCCTTTCTCATTGTCTCGACGAGTATTTAATTCGATATATATTTAATATAGAAGATTTATATATATATATATGTACACACACAATTATAAATGTACTAATTTCGAGCGATCTCGTCATCAAAGCAATCATTCTAAGATATGAAAATAATATTCAAGCTCGATGCTTTGATTTCAAAATCTGCTCGACGCAAAATGTTTTCTTGCACGTGTAATATAACATAGTTTCGGTAATCAAGCAAATGAACTTTAATTACAACAAAAGCTATACCATAAAGTTACAATATATTTCATATATATGATATTTATCATATATATTTATCATATATTTCATGTGATCAATTTTCAATAAATATTATACAATTCCGATTAAATCAATCTATTAACATCATGGTACAATAATTATAATTATCACAGGAACGAAGTCGGAGGGGGTATCCGACTTCACCACTACGCACTGCTACAACAAGGCAGTTGTAATATATACTACTTATTTATTCATAAAAATATATAATACCCATATATATACATGTATATGTAATTATTATTATTCATAATATTTAATTCTCATATATACTAATATTTAAAATATTATTTTCAGTTAAAATTTTCGAAATATTCATACCATGTGCATCAAATATTATAATACCCGTATTTACTTATTTAATCATAATCTATATCAATATTACTATTATCGATATTACTATTATTATACTGTTACATTTAAAACCGCGAAGTGCAAGAAAACCTATCCTAAGCTAATATATAATACACAAAATAAATGTTACTACTCATGGATATAGTAGTATATCCACGGTCATTATGCTCGTAAAACAAATTCTACGTAATTACAACCAGTCACCCGTGCCGATTTGGACCTTTCGTCCTACGACATGATTGAGTGACCAGAGGAACTTAAAGGCATGCGACTCACCGACCGTAGATCGATGATGCTGCTGATGTCTGGAAGATGTCATCAGAGATGCTTATGATGTCCAGGAGAAGTCGTCGGAGATGTTGTTGACGTCTGGAGGAACTACTGCTGTTGCCGCCCCAGTGAAGTCGTCGTAGATATTGAAAATGCCTGAAGAAAGTCATATTTTGAATTAAAATTCATGCTATTACACAACGAATCAGTCAAGAAAAAATATTAAGAAATGATGCTTACCTCTAGGAGGACATCATGAACGTTATCGTCGGAGTAGAAGTGGTAGGATGAATCCATCGTAGAAGTAATAGCTGCAAAACTTCAAAAAGAACGAAACAATTAGGATTAAGTTTACGAAAATGTTTATAGAAATCTAGTATTCCATAATTAAAATAAAAAAGATAATTACATTTTTGGCTCCTGGAGCACAGCAATATCCATTTCAAGCAGGCGATAATGTGACTCTAATACCGGATATAAACATTTGGAAAATAAAAAAAAAATAAAAATAAAAGTCTATTATAATATTGTAATAAGAAATATAATAATTTACGAAGCAAACACTGACTCTAGTCTCGCGTATAATTACTATGACAAATTAATGTAATTATAATTAGAGCAGCTGTGCTGCAAAAAATATAAAAAAGTTAAACGTAGCAAACACTGACTCTACCAACCGCATTGCGCGCGGTCATCAAAATTTTCTGGAAGAAAACTATTATTAGTGAGGGGACAAAGGGAGGAAATAAATAAGACACAATTTTATTTTTCATATTATTTTTCTTTTTCTTCCAGCGTTTGTTCATGAAAATAACTCTCTCCTAAAGCTACTAAAGCTGTGTGAATCACAGCTATCATGTATAAATATTATGAAATATTTGCAAACATTGCAAATTATTAATTAATAACACATGACTGATCTGTATGATTTTTACTTTGACGCCATTTGTTATCAGAATTTAAAACATATTGAAATTTACTAATTTGTTAATTATACCATTTGTTATAAGCTAATCATTTATTATTCATTATATATATATTATGAATTAAAATTTAAATTTTACCACACGATGAACCAATTAAGAAATAATGTAAATGATTCACCTTTCACCTTTAAGATAATTCTTTTTTAATAATAAATTCAATATTACCATAAAATCTCCATAAATACATCTATTGCTACTGTTTCAATCGTTATTATTCATTGTGATGTATATAAACCCTCATTTTAATCATTTGGAATGTCTCATCAATCAATTATCTATAACAGTGCAGAATAAAACAGTCGTAATCAGAATGTGTAATAATAAAACCAACTGTATTGAAATTATACAATAATCAAACCCAAATCACGTTTAAAAAGTGAAAAAAATTTACAAAGAATTGTAAGAATGAAATGCACGAACAACAGATAGACAAAGGAAGGTCAAACGATAGATTTACATTTAGAATACTAATAACGTTCGATATATAATTAAGCATGAATAGGTATTAGTTGAATAAAGAGTTGGTAACGATAAAGATGCTTGTAGAATAACAACTGTGAATATTCTGCAGTCGATAAGCAAGTTTGTTACATACCTTGGAAATGGCGAGACAGGTTTCGACATGTACGACAAGACAACAGACACTAGCGCGCCGTACCACTGCGTACCCGTATACGTGTGACGCATGCTCTTCCCCACTCCGCTTCCGCACTCGACGACGTAGTTTCTCACTTTGCTCACGCTGTAAACATGGCACCAAAATGAAATTATGTTTCTAGAACACCATGGACACGCGCGCGTAAAAGCCAAACAATAACTAATTCGCTATCAAAACTTCGAAATGAAAATTTACAGCAAAGATGATAAACAACGCTACCACCATGACAGAGCTTGAACTATTCAACAAGGGATTTGAATCTCGACGCGTGCGCGTTCGAACATTAACACAAGCGCTATTTCAAACTCAAATGTATCTTAGCATGAACAAATACATAATTGTACTCACTAATTTATTGAAATGACAGTTGTTGCGTAGCTAATGATTCTTCGTACAGCTTGTATGATCAGCGAATCCCGATTTACTTGTAAATTTCTTGAAGGAGAGTTATTTTGGTCCAACGTTTTTTATTGTACTAATAAGTACAGTTTATATGTTTAGTGAAACCCAGTTGATTTGTAGAATTCTTGAGAGTTTAGTGAACTGGAGTTGCTTCGTTCCTACGTCCTTCCCGAGTCAAGTCAAGATTAACAATACTGATTGTGTAAAAATCCGTGCCCTTATATACGCAACGTTGGCCCAGCCGTTAACCAATCAGATGTTTCGCTTGAAAAGCGTTAACCAATTAGAATTGAAATGAACAAAAGCCACCCCGTGACGATGCTGCGAGCGATCTGATTGGTTAACGGCTGCTACTCAGGTTTGGTATATAAAGGGCAATTTTGTTTACGTAAACTTTAATATCAAACTTGACTTGGTAGAGAGAGGAGGAACGTCAGCGCTTGCATTTACACTTGGTGTATAAGGACAGTTAATTTCTTCTATAAGGTTAGGTTATTTTTTCAATGCAAGATGATAGAGCTGGTTGGAATATTTTGCTTTGGAATATTTTGAATGTACGAACCTACACTGAATAATTTACGTTGAAAATGATAAAATCACATTTCTTTCATACTTGTGTTTCTTTTTTAGCATTTGGATCTCACGACATTCGATCTTGGTATTTTGTGTGTCTCTATCTATGCATATGTTTTTTACGAAGTTTGTTTCAGCTGTTTGTTTCACAACTTCTCTGTTAGCTAATGCAACCCTACGCCACTGCTGATAAGATTCATGAATGGAACGTAGACACGTGTGTGATGATGGTACTAGTATCATCGTGCGATTCACACGGCGTGTTGTGCTGTTGTCTAGAACATACTTGTAACATGAGCCGGCATTTTAGTTAACGAATTCGGTCATAGATGGCTACGGATCTGCCACTCGATATTATCTCGCCGTGTGTTGTCTCGGTTCTTATCGTAAGGCGAATTCACAGTAAAGCTATAGTTCTTACTAATACGATTACAGGATAGATTAAAATCAAAATATTAAAAAATTTTTAGTAACATATACTAAAATATATTGTTTTGTAACTTTCTCTACGTTATCATATATAGTTAAAATGTAAATAACTACTTTTACTTGGTTTATGTTATATAATATATTTTATATGAAACACAAGTAGTCTCTCTTGAGAGAACTTTAAATATATTAAATACTTAAGTCTTATGAAACTAAGATATCTAATGGAAATATAATTTAAATAGTAAAAACTTATCAAAAATTTTTAATAACAAATATAAAACAATTACGTAGTTTTTAATATTATTAAAGAAGATAGCAATTATAAACCTAATCTAACCAAAGAAGCAAAGCAAAGATGCCAGAATCTAACAGTACAACTGAAAATGTATCGGCTGAAGAGGAACGTCAATATGAATGGCTGGTATAGTTTTGTATTTTGGTTTATGATCGTTATTTTTAAACTTTAACAATTTTTAATGAAATATTAAATATACAACAGTTGGTAATATTATTCGATTCTACTTAATGGTATAATGTTTGATGCGATTTAGATTAGACCATGTACATTCTATAAAGAGGAATATAAAGATTGTAAGAGCATACGAGCACGTTTCCATCAATATTTTGTATTTGGTAAAACAATAGATTGTACACAATGGAAAAGTGATTACAACAATTGTTATTTATGGAATAAATATAAAGACGAGGATGCATACGTATGTTAATAACTAAACGATGAGAAAATATGTTAGATAATCTTTGTAAAGTATAACGAAACACATCTGCACGTTACAGTTTAATAAATATTGTACATGTTTTTAGGAAGATTTAGTAGAAAGTGAGAAACAACGTAGATTTAAAAGACTAAGTGGTCACTATTGCAATGATGTTTGGCAAAAAAGAGATAAACCACCAGAGGATTGGAATGCACCTTTACCTGCATGGTTACAGGAGAAAAATAAGAATTCATATTTCAGATGTGTAAGTGAGCAACTTAAAAACGAACAAAGCAAACCAGAAGCACAAAAGTCTTGTACTATAATGTAAGAAGAATTTGATGTCTTCGATACTGTAAATATTTTTAGATAGTATCTCCCATTAAGAAGCTATTAAGAAATAAAATAATACATATACAAAATTCTAAAAATAAATATTAAAAAATTAAAGATTTTGTACTTTATCCTGTTCTAATAGAAACTTTTAACCACCATGTTTATTCTTCCAAAAAAACTTTTAATTTAATAATTTATTTAATACAAGTTTGTTAAATTTAGTTATAGAAACAATACATGCTTAAATTTGTTTTATATAGTAATTGTATATGTATAATTATGTAAAAAAAGAATTGCTTTGTATAAATTAAAAATAGTGTAGGAGTCATTAGAAAATTCAACTGTATGAACAGTGATAAAGTGATTTAACTATTTAAAGAAAACACGAGAACAGTTTTCGTTAAAGAAAGTAATTAAACATAAGATTAATTTAGAAATGATTTATATTTTTGTTAATAGCAATGGTTTAATAATATCAATTTATACATTTGCGACTATTTGAACATAGTGCTATACGAATTTGAAATGAAGATACAGTAAGAAATTCTAGAAGAACTAATCAAGTTGGAAGCGTATTTATACGCCTAGAAGAAGTCGTGGAAAAAAAGAAAGATAAGAATAATTACGCATAACAAAGAAGAAGTGAAATAATATACTCGAGCGAAGCAGCGAACGCAGAGCTCCGTGTCGGACATGCGCAGAACGCTACTCGGTGAATTCCGTTACGCACTTTTTCCACCGTTACGAGAGTCAATCCGCAAGTGGCCAGTGGCAAAAGGAAAGGCAAAAAACAACGCTTGGACTTACAATCAAAGAAGCGGGAGAGATAGTGTTTTAAACGTCGCGGCAAATCCTCCCCTCTTCCTCGAGGGACGCACAATAGACAAACGCGTCGTTCGATCGGACCCGTAGTGTTACGTGCGTACGCGATGTTGAATGAGTGACGTAACCTAAATACAAATATCGCCTATCAACGAATAGGTTCTGATCGAGACATCGTTGTGTTAGAAAAAACTATTGAAACGAAATACGCACACACACACACGTTTCTTTTATTTCTCTTTTTCTTTATCCCATTTTTATATGCATTTACGTGGGTGTTAATTAAACTTGCCAAGAAATTGCCACCGAGGTATCGTGTTAGCATCGTCGTAAACGGTAAAAGTCGTCAGGTATCGTGTTCTTCGCACTGACAGAAGTGTGCACCGGTAGTTTGGCATTTCCACGAAAATAGAAAAGAATGGCGGAAGATTGTCCTGACGGTGATTATCTCGGAGCGTACAGCCGTTTTTTCTCTGTATTCGTCGCCAGGGTGAACCCGTACGATCAGCTGCCTGTTTCGGTTAGCTCGTATAATGTGACCGAGGCTGAGATCGTCGGTGAAATCATCAACGTGACTCTACAGTACCTCAACCAGACGTAAGTGAACGTGTATATATATACTTTTTAAATGAACTATATTACATGGCATGTCACTGTGTGGGTGGACATTAGAGTTGTTTATTCGTTGATAACTTCTATGGCGGCCGGTGTCAAATGTAAACAGAGACAATATATGTATGTAGATTCTGTATACTAACGTTCCTTCTTCGTAACATTATCCCGTAATGTGTTTTTATGCGCTAGCGAAACGTTTCGATGATTTGGGGTTTAGTACGAGTCAAACTCGGTTGCGCTCAATTGAGACTTTATTTTTTATTACTACCTCGTGATACAATCGTTATTTATCTGTATTTTTTTATACTGCAAGTAACACGTGAGATGCAATAAAAGTAGGCGGGGCACGTACTGTAAATGACAGCAGGAACATTTACGGCTGACCCGCTAACAACTGTATTCTTTTTTCAAGCATCTTTCGCGTTACTGTATCGTGATACTTTCGCATTGTTTAGAGTATGCTTTCAGAGTGCGTTATTGACAGCCCATCTTTTCCTCGTTATCGTTATAATAAAAAAATGCAAAACAATTCAAGAGTTAATTGTTAGTACTTAATATAATCCATGTGAAACGAAGTATAAAAATTAAAACGATAGCTTACGGAACGGAATATAACGATGATTTAGGAAAGACGCTTAAAATAACGCTTTGCTACCTGTCCACTCGTTTCATGGGTCATTGTCTGAAAATAGAGTTTTTACGTTATTTTGCGTACGAATCTATTTTAATATTTGGCACGATTTTTACTTGAGAAACAGATTATTCCTAATTAAACAATTTTATATACGATATTTGATTGAAATAATTTTGAAATGACAGAAAGCGTTATATTATGAAATAAAATATGATATTTAATGAGCAATTAATTGTGCCTACTAAAAGGCTCAGATTTTAGCAGTCAAAAGGCTTGACTATATGCGTGAATAAAAGTGTAAAAAGAACAAACCAAAATCAGACCGTCCTCTGTAACTTCATACTTCCGGACCACTTTGTTGTTACCTGGACCGACTGAAACCGTCACTAGATTATCTCCGTCCATCGTAGTCACGTTCTAAGCAAAAAGCAGAGGAAAATACAAACAGTGAAAAATGAAAGGGCAGCCCCTTCCCGTACTGACACCATTTCAAGTTACAAAAATATTAAGATAATTTATAATTTGAGTATTGCATTCCACATAAAAATAATCGTTTAATTAGAAGACGGTAGTATTTTTCGTTTTGGTATTTCTTTCTGTAGCAAAATGTTCGTGCAGCTTTTTGTTTCGATCGGATTAAAGTAGATATATCAGTTTGAAAAGTATTATGCAAGGTGTAGTACTTTCAGCGTGACTCCGGAGGGCATGTGTTCTTCGTACTCTTCGCCGAGAGTAAACGTCAATTCTGTCGTACGCAGCATCGAACTGGTACGAATGGTCCATTTATCATCAACGTTCAATATTTCCAGTTGCGGCCTGGTCATGCACATCATTTTCCGTGGAATGAATGGTACACCTATGGGTGTATATGATTTGTAACAAAATCGATTTAGCTTCTATTCAGTATCCATATGTAATCATAAGCACAGTGTGAAACTATTAATTATTTCGATATATGTTACCGAGTATAACTCGATAACAGGTTTATGATAAATAATCCACTGAGATTGAAGTTTTAATTCTTTATTTAAATAGAAGGACGTGATATGCAAGTTATCGATACAAATTATTCTATTACAATGTACAAGTATGTACTAATCAAAATCAAAGTATCAATTTGTATTCTTAACCAGTAACACGTTTACGCAACCGGTATACCAGTAGCAAATTAATATCTCGTGAATTAATAAATCAGTTTAATATTTAATTTCATCCTACTTTGAATTTTTCAAAAATGAGTGATCAAGCGGAAGAAATTATGCAGAAACCGGTGATGTTATAGATTATATTTGTTTTTACTTCCATCGTAAGGTGCATCGCATTCATTTTTAGTCGCTGCTTTCAACATACCCACAGCTTTGAAATACTCCTCGAGATTTTCATTTCTTTCATGTTGGTAAGTGCCGACGATCGATGTCATTTCTCTCCACTGTCGGTAATGCTCTGTGGATGATGCGTTGGGTATTTGCTTCGGATACTTTCTCACAGGCTGCAACAAGGTCTCGCTTTGAAATGTATCGTTATGCATCGTTTCAAAAAATTCCGATTCTAATATGTTCGTAACAGGAATTTCTACGTTGTCACTACTGTTTATGATCTTGTTACAATGCGTATTTAAATCGTAATTTCTTTGTTCTTGAGACGACTGCAGCTTGCAAGTTACGTCTCCTCTCCACAGATTTCTCATATCTAAATGCCGATACATTATTTTATATGGTAAATACCGTAAGTGTATACACTAATTTTTTCAAACTGATATACTACTTATTATCCTCCTCTTATTAATTTAATTATTTTTGCAAATTTCAAGTAACTATTTGAGAAGGATAAATGTTTTTTTATTATGCAATGAATTACGATTATTTTCTGATTGAACAAAATTAAACGGTGCGTTTGATTGTACAATGTTCATTAGATAAGATATGAAAGTACGTATAAATGTGCGCTTGGTAGGAAGTGCACTGCTTCTACGATAATACCGTTTTATGAAGCGACTCTTAAAGCATTTAGTGAGATAAAACTTAAATAACGATTGTTCGTTCGCGTTTAATAATAAAGATAATAGCGATATTAATATTGAAAATGACACTGAATAATAAATATTTCTAAAAACTGATGTTTCTAATAAATTGTACGAAAATAATTGTAAAATATGTACGATGTTTTGTTCCACTTTAGACTTCGCGAGTCTGAGGCAGTCTGATTATTAGAGAAAAGTAGGAAGGTGGGGACTTGTCATTCAGGAAACTTCTCCCGCCAGCCAATTTACTGGATATTATGATTGTATTATTCTTATAAAACTTGACTTGTTTCAGTTGTAGTAAATGAATACTTTTGTTCCTTTCTTTCCATTATACAATGCAATCACTTAATTTTTCAAATTGTTTAAACATTTTTAGATATAGTTATCTTCTTTGATAAATAAACGAAATAAAACTATAATGAAATAAAAATTAAAAAACTTTATATTACAATGCTTTAAATATATTATTTATAGAGTATATGCTTTTTGAATTAGTTGAAATGTTTTCAGTGAGATTATCAACAAAATATAAACTAAAAGATTATCATTATCTATAAAAAATGAAGATTAACGACTACAATCTTGTAATTATTATATGTCAATGTAAATACGTGTTTCAAAAAGGTTATTTCAAAATCAGTTTAGACTAGATTGTAAATAATTATTATGCTTACGATTTAAGGTATTTCGAAGTGAAAAGTCCATGATTATCACTATAATAATTTTATTATTTTCACTATAGAAAATAAATTTTCGGCTTTGATAAATCGAAAAACTTTCGTGCACTTATCGCTTATCAGTTTGCTTGTTGCTGCTTCAATTATTTTTACAGTCTCTGTGTTCAGGGTCGTGTATTTTTTTCTATCATGAAAAATTTGATTTTTTAACAATTTGTTAAAGTATAAAACAATTATATAGTTTCATTGCAAAGTTTGAAATTTGTGTTTCTAAAAAATTTGTTAACATTTCAGGCAATGTCCAGCAAGTTTACAAGCACACTTGGTTCATCAAGTAATACAAGAAATCAAATCCATGTGCAAAAAGCAACCAGAAGATTGTGGATTTAAATCACAAGAAAAAAGTATTTCTCTTCATAATAAACTCTACCATATTCTACATCATAAGTAAATGAATATTTTTGATAATGGATTTCATTTTGCAGCATACGCATCATTGAAGTTAATGCAAGCCATTACTGGTAAAGTTAATGAAATATGTACTCGCTATTTGGATAATAGTAGACTGGCATTATTGCCACCTCCTCCTTCAACACCACTGCCACAAGTTGCAGCAGGTGGAAGTAAAAATTGTAGAAGAAAAATGGAAGACAGATACGTGGTTTTACATGACTTACATACTATATTTGGTATTGAGGTAAATATATACCCTGTCTCTTTTAATAGCTATAACAATAAATAAGAATGTTAAATCTTTTATTCAATGGAGAAATATTTTATAAATTGTAGGATGACTCTATAGCAAATTACTATGCAGTATTTGATGGACATGCAGGACAAGATGCAGCTGTATATTGTGCTACTCATTTGCATCAATATTTAGCTGAAAGTATATATTATCCTACTGACCCAGAGCGTGCCTTACGCGATGCTTTTCTCACTACAGATACACAATTTGTAGAGAAATCAAAAACACAAGTAAGGATTGACGTATATTTCAAATAAATATACAGTGCTTAATTTCCAGTACTGTTATTAATTTCTAATATTGTTATTACTAATTTCCAGAAAGTTTGCGGTGGAACTACTGCAGTTTGCACTATAATATTGAATAAAAGATTGTACGTTGCTTGGGTAGGAGACTCCATAGCTACATTGATAAAACGTGATAATATTGTTCAGTTAGTGAATCCTCATCGACTTCATCGTGAAGTAAGTACTATCTATCCTTCTTAGCTCTTACTCCGAAGTAAATGATCGTACAATATTATATGTTCGTACCCTGGATTATATATTCTCAATCGCGTTGTATAAATGCCTGGAGATGGTGCTCCAGGATCGACATTAATGAAATGCCTATCGTGACAATGTTTGAATCGAAGACCTAATTTTGGGTCTATAATTGGTTGGTAATTTGATGTTTCATTTAAACACGTTTTTCCTGTTCTCCAATGATAATATGCAAGGTCAGATGCGCAGGGCCATATCTTTTTGTTTTCTTGAAAATATGGAAGCCAATTCTCTTTCTTAAGCCTTTCGCTAAAATCGATATAACCAGAAATTTCAAATTGTAGTTTCGTTAGGTTTCTTATAAAAATAATGGTGGATATAATTTTCAATCTATTTGAACGTTCTCGAAGTGCTAGTTCTTGCATTAAATTACCACTTGGTGTTACTGATTCTGATGTTAATATATATGGTTTATAAATTGGGTAGAGTAAATCTTGCACAGCTTTTAAACGACGATAGAATGTTTCTTCGTTAAGTGTTTCACCCGTACAACGATATCCAAGTTCAGCTAATTGACGTGCAACATGAAGATTTCCTAAATATCCAAGATCAACAAATGTTACCAGAGAATCCAAATACTCTTCATAAGTTTTAAATTCCAATAATCTTTTGTCACTGTCTAGCTGTGTTCCTATCTCTGTCATTTTTAAATGTAATTTATGTATTTAAGGATTTTGATGATGATTGTATAATATCGAAATTAATATTTTAATTTAATGGTTTCTTTTTCCTTGACAGAAAATTATATATTGTTTTGTTTCTTTTGTTTAAAGAACAATTGATATATGATTATTATATTGTGTTCTATAAAGTATTCATGATACATTTATTTTTTCAGGACGAAGTGCAAAGGATACGAAAAACAGGAGGAGTAGTGATGCAAAGTATGGGAATTATGCGGGTTAACGGAGTATTAAGTGTTTCAAGAGCAATAGGTAAGTCAATTTTATTAATTTGCTATATATATACTTTTTAAAAATAAATACTTTTAATATATTTATTATTAATAATGTGCCTTTGAAAAAAGTATCCTTTATTTCTAAATTATATAATATATATTTAATGTAAATTAAATAAAATCATATTAAAAAGGCTGGACGATTGGTTATCGCTACATATAAAATAACATAAATACTTTCTTTTAAAATAATAAAAAATTACAATTATTTGAAGAATATATTTATTTTTACATTAGTTTAATACAAAGATAGACACACAAAGCATTGGAAATATAATTTAAGGATAGAATGAAAAATGATAAAGGCGTGCCATAAAATTGAAATAATGAAAAAGTGCAATATATCCGGTAAAAAGAGGCTTATCACTTTAGTTCTAACTTTAATTGAATATTTTTCTTTCTTTCCTCCTTCCTTTCAGCTTTTTATATAAAATGATGATTATGATGAAATTCATAAATTAATATGCAAAATAAGTTACGATATCTTTGTTATAAGATGATTGATTCATAGCTTTGGCTAAACGTTTGCGTTTACCTTTTCTCCAGTTATTTACAATAATATTCACATACTTTATGGCACGATATTTCATATTATAACATTTCATGGAAATAGTTAATGAAGAACAAAGAAATTACGCACTTATAGGCTGTACATGTACGTCGTTCACCTTAATTGATATTTATGTTCTGAATTTAATTCTGTACTTCGTACTCACATTTGTTGACACGTACGTATGAAGTAAATCACGTTACTTATTCACTTGCACGATTAATAATTTTATTTTTATTAAAATACTTCGCGTTATTTTCATCCGCTTCGTAACAAGTCTTACTGGTGGAAATAGTGTCGCTAGATGGCGACACAAGTATCCTCCCATAATCGATCAGTTGCGTGGAACGCGTATGTGTTGAATCATTATTACACTTAATGTTTGTGTGGACTCCAAGTTATCTTTTTATATCTTCTTTAAAATATTTTATATAAGTTTTCTTTCACCTGAAACACGAATCCTGGTAAAGTTACTTACAATTTTCGTACAGTCTTAATTACTTTATTACGTCTAGTTGTTGCAAACTTGTTTTTGTCGTTTTTGAAACTCGATTCCATTTGCCATCTCGCGCATTCAAGTTTCATACTACTCTTACTGCAATTATTATTTTATTTTTATCAAGTACAACAGTAGTCTTATTTAAAATATTTTTTTTTATTTTAAGATTTTATTATCATTTGTTAATTAAATACCGTTTTTGACTATTACAGGTCGATAACCGAATAGTTTCCTTCCAAAAATCTAACAGATCATTAGTAATCCGTCTAATTTGCCTCTCATTAATAAATTTTCAACCGTTTAGAAAGTAATAACCTAAATAAATGAAGATCCATTTGAATACTAGGGTGGATATGCTCAGCACGGGCATTCAAATCTCTTAATCGCTTTCTGGGTAATCAATGTTGTGTGAGATCTAGCGTTCTAATAACGAAACACACTTTTCCCATCTACTAAATCAAGTTATTCATTTATTTAGTATTAAACTATAACGTCTATAATTATTTTATGAAGCTAGCTAGCTAACAAGTTTAAAAATCAACAGAACTTTTGCATTCATAACATACCCGTGCTTTACATTCATACTGTAATATGTAACTGGTCTATAAACGAGTGTAAGTACTACTAATTAAAGATTACGTATTAAATATAATTACTAAGTTGTATAGTATTAATTAAAGTAGTTGGCAAATATAGATAATAATCTTACAAATATTACAGAACAATATAAAAGATTCAACTACGTAAATATACAACGTTAACAAATAACTGTAATTACAATCTAATTGCATGCATTCGAATGTTCGCAATGATTTTGGTTCACCTTTAATCTTCTTTACGGAATAATTTGATCAGACGTAGGTCGCGTGCTTTTGCGAGGAAGCCACGTAGGTAGAGAGTCAGCTTGTACTAACAGCTAGCCAACTATGGCTTAGGTATCGCGAAGAAATGGGAAGAAAAAATTCTAGACGCGTGTCCGGTATCCTGTTGGTTCCGTTCGACCGCTGACACAATAGTACGTGCAGCCATGCTTCGAGTAATGGACGCTTTACTGGGTGGCTTCTACAATCGCATGCCCAGAATAATTAACAACCTATTAAGCCGTTTATGCGTCGCGAGGAGACGCGTGCCTCGGGCGTCTCTCTATTGTAATTTCTCTTTGTCGTCGCGAAATTTCGTTAGCTGACACTTACGTTAGAATCACAGTTTGTTCATATATTCATTTTTATGTCCTCGTACACAAGACGTTCCGTAATGTATGGATAATACTAAGTGGGTTCAACAGTTTACTCAAGGCACATAAATAATAAAGCACTTTTGCTTCACGCTGCGTTTATCGAATGAAATATTGTGAAAAAGAAATTGAAAATTATTCCTGATATTTGCTTATTCTTGTATTGAAAAATAAGTTTAATAACTTTATACCAGCAATGTTCATTAAAATAAGTTTCATGGAAGCTTTTTCCAACTAATTTTGTGTAACAATAATTGATATACGTAATTGAAAAAAAAGAATTTTTGTCTTGAAAATAACGGTTGTAACATTTAATAATTATATGGTAATTTAAATTCAATCTATATTTCTTTTACAGTAAACAGTATAGTGTTTTTTGTATATAAAAAATAGAAAGTTAGTGATAAATTAACGTGTTTTAAAAATAACAAAGTGCAGTAAAATAAAAAAGTATTTATAGTTCACTTCACTGTAGTTTAAATGACATAAACGTACGTACGTGAGAATATTATCGGTTACTAAGTAATTAGTCATAATTGCTCATATGTTCATGTCACGTTCGTTGCTCGTAGTTCAGACCCCGGCATGAAAACTTTCTGCATACCATAAAGCATATTATAACAAAATATTGCTTCTGAAATGTTTTACACCTCCTTTTTGTCAATTTTAAAAAACAAACTACTAGTATAATTTTCATTTTTCTTCCATTTTGGAAGTATTTAACGTGCGACACATAACTATACTGATTCTAACGTGTCATTTCTAATGCCTTCGAACAAGTAGCGATTCAAATTCGAATCCATTGAATTCACATCTTTGCAAAAAATTTTCTCAGTCGTGCTTGTAACAGTGTAAAAAAAAATAAAGGGAGAGAACGAGATAGAGAGAATTTCATTCCCCGTGACGTGCAATTTTATGGAATTCAAGATAACTGTTACAGTTATCCATTACACGTAAGCGATGCTTTTTACATCTGAAAAACACGCGACGCGAAGCGTGGGGAGTATTAGTATACAACTAGACCGTAATTAACTTTAATTACCTATTTAATGAATGGCGTAGCTAATTTAAATAATGGCACCACCATAACATACGCGCTTCCGGTTATTATAAATCTATGCGGTATTTTTTTTTTCTTCCATCGGTTTACTACAGCTGTGAATGAAACACTGTACAGTAACGAAATTTCTGGAAGAGAAGAGAATATATAGAACCTTTGCTCTCTGTTGCTCGTCGTATTTGTAAATAGTCGATTCTGATGCGTTTCTGTTTGGTTTCAGGTGACTTCCGGTATAAGCCGTTTGTAACTGGTGAGCCTGAGATTAAGTCCGTCCTTTTGGACGGAACGGAGGACTTCTTGGTTCTCGCCACTGACGGATTAACAGATTATTTGGAGCCAGGGGACATAGCGACCGCTCTCTACCATGAGATACAACGAAATCCAAGTAAGTGCATAGTTATTTCACGTAGGTTGTTCAATCTAATTAGAACAGCGTTTGTTTAAGCCAGTTCTGCCGCTGCGCTGTTTTCTTAGGGAATTATTTAAATGTGTACTCTTGCTTGCTCGTTCAGTTCCCTATGCATACGAGAACGGTTCTTTTGTCATTTCTGGCCGCTTACGAGACGAGGTAGGCTTCGACAAAAGCTAGGCGCTTGTAGGTCGCTTTTCTTATGGAAAGTAAAAATTAAGTTATATTCTTCGGAATAGTCTAAAAGCGATGCAAAGTTAGAATGGAGGTCATATATTTATATATACTTTAGACTTTCAAATATGAACATTTGGAGATAGCTTATCTATATTTATCATCACACGATGAATTACCCTGTGGTTTGCATAAATGAAGACAAATCTTGAACTGTCAATTGTATTTCTATGCAAACAGTTGTCAGGAACTGCAATCTTGATTAACAGTTTTTGTTTTATGAATCATATGCGAGTGTTTCACTTTTTTCATTATACGAGATTAGTGTCGAGATCAAGTGTACTGTATAAGTACAAAACAGTTCATAAATATCTCGAGGAAGAGATGTATTTTTAAACAGAGTTGAGAGAGAGATAATACAAATCAAGATAGTATTTTCCAGTATAATCGAACCTTGATCGAGTAGCTTCGAACAGCTATAAGTAATTTAACTAGATTTTCCTTCACTAACTTTTAATATCTATCAATTGTAACACAAATGGTTAGCAGTGTGAACATTAAAGGTTTTCACAGCTAATGTTTCACATATGATTATTTTTTGTTTATAATGTTGAACTCGAATAAAATTGAAATATTACATAACGTAATACGATTAATGGAATTAATAAATAGTTTTATCATTTGGAAAGCTGTATCTGGGATAACAGACATTTTTATATAGTATTTACAGCGTACTGCAGAGGTATACAACTTGTTACATTACTCAATAGTGACTACTAAAAAAGACAAACAATATTAGCATTTTTTTAATTAATGTATCGCTTAAAGCACATATGGGCACGAGTTTAGTGTTCTGAAACGTTTAATTGATGGTCTTTGTGTACGTAATAAATCTCTTAGCTACTCAAGGATCTTGATTATATGTAGCAGAACAAATTTGATAATTGCAGAAATTTCTTCAATTAAAACGAAAAGGCAACTATCCGTGAAGGTTTAGAAATTTGTTGAAGTATAATAAATATGATTTATCTTACAAAGATACAGAGAAGAAACTGCGTAATACACATCACGAACGTTAGATATGACAATCGTTAATTATTTGCCTTGCATCTATAGTTTTCCCTTTTACAACAAATTTAAATATACGTACAAAAATCTACTATTTACTATAATAATAGTTTTAGGATAAATTTCCAGCAAAAATATACTCTGAAAAATTATTTAACAATATTAGTAGATCATTCGGTTATAATTTGATTGATTTAGAAGAAAATGGGTCGTAAATGTTGAAACTTCCTCGTTAAAATAGAACTCGAAAGAAATTGTACAGAATTTGAATAAGAACAGGTTTTATTTCGACACGATTTCGACTCGTTCCATCGCTGCCATGAAAATCAAGAGAAAATTATGCATTTCTGTATTCGCGAAGCGTGCTTAGTTATGTTCCATTAATTTGGCTGAACTATCGCCGAGACACGGAGAAAATTTCCATATCACGAATGGAGCAATCGAAGCGGATAATTATAGAGTCGTGGTGGAACAGATCCACGTGAAATAATCAGGGCACATTAAACCGTTATTAAATCGATTAGATTTATATGTCTCTTAATCGATGAGCAAGAATTATGCTAATCTGGATACAGATTCACTCATTGTCTGATAGTAACGTGTCAGCAGTTCGTTTCAGCTAAATAATGATTAACTTCACGAAGGAGTACAGAAAATTGATGATGAAGTTATAAAGTTAAGCACCTGAAAAGAAATTTTTTTAGTGGAGCTGTTCGCTCTATGAACGATTCGTGTGCGTGTAGATATTACAGTTGCTTAATCGTTTCATAGTTATTAATCACAGTCGCACTTTCGTTACGAAGTGATCGTCTTAAAAGCATTGTAAAAAATATTTTCTTAAAATGCTTAGGTAGGCATTACCATTAGAATAACAAAAGGCAACTTTCGCGTACTATTTCGAATAGCAAGCGAAACATTTTGATTTCTCGATTCTAATCTTTTGCATACGCTTAGCAGAAATTCCAGTAGGTACCTAGGTTTCATAGTCGGAAAACTATTTTATAATTGCCGTGTTCCTATTTAAATCGATAGCATAGAAGCCTGTGGGTATCGTAACGATACTCGCATTATTTTCACGATAGACCTGTGTAGGCTTGTTGAAATAGTTTCGTCGAGTGGACAGATTACAGATCTCTCGATATTCCAGGGATTGTCGAACAATAGACGAAAGATGGGTATCCGATCGTTCGAGAAAGTAAGCTGTCCCGTGAAGAATTTCGCGTTGGAAAAGACGAATCTGGTAATGACTGGTACTCTTTAGAAGCGGCTGCCAACAAACTGTGTCCAGTCTTTCTTCATGGCGCTGTCATGCTCTGCTTCTTGTTGCTTCAGGGACGGAGATCGGAATAAATTGCTTGGCACTCGTTTCGTGAACATTCTTTCTTCCCGGAGAAAAGTTTCTCCGCCTCTATTCGCCATGGAAATTCCATCGACGAAAGTTCGTCGGCCATTATTGTCTGGTGTCCGATCGTTTCGCGTATTACTATCACTCTTCCCTCGACACTTGTCGCATTCGCGAATTGCGTTTGAATAATTTTCCAGTTCAAATAGATTGGAAGTAAAAATATTTCAGATTCTTAAAGTGCCTCGCGCAATAAAGTATCGTTAATGAAATTCTGTTGAAAACCGTATGCACGCGACTTTTAAACGCGTGGCTTTCAAGCATCGAGCATAATCGATAACGAACGATAATCCAGTGGAACGAAACAAAATACACAGTCGTTGGATTAACTCGTTAACAAAGCGAAATGGAACTGGACGCTGAAGCGAGGGAATCTCGTTGGCAAAGTTTGCCCAATTCCATGATCGAGCTGCAATTGGGCCAGTTGGTTCTCTGTAAATTGCTCGAATTCCCATTGTCGGGATTCTATTCGAGAGGGTCAAGCCTCGACACAATACCGATTCCTAGGCCTAATTGCAGGAGCGTGTTGCGGGCACGTGGCATACGAACACATCGTTGCTTCCTTCGTAGGATATTTAACATCACTTCATCTACTGATAGAGTTAAGTGTATCGTATACAACGCTCGAACAGATTCAACTAGAAATTTCAATTCCATTTCTTGTCTCTGCGTCACGATTAATTGTTTTTGGATCTCGATTTTTTAATTTACGACAAATACGAGGATAGCGTAGTGGTTTGAAAATCAGTACTTTATTATCGCATTCGCGTTTGGAAAGTTGCCAGCCGCGTAGTTAGCGCCGGTTTTCACAATATTCATAACTCAACGAACCGTATGTTAAACAGATGGAAATTGGTAAAAGCATGTTCAAGTTGAACCCATCGCTAGATGGAACACCGGCTGCACTCTGGCCGAGCGCAATTACCTACGCTCGAACTGACGCGATCACGGCGGAGAATTTTTGATCAGCCATGGAACACTTACTTCTGGCTATTTCACATTTTCTAAGATTCATTAGGTGGATAAAATCGCGGTAGGTTGTATAGCGGCAGACACGTTAATTATTTAGATAATGAAAGCACCGTATTTGCCGCGCGCGTGAAAGTTCTCTCACTGTATCTTTGAAAAAGCCGCCGTTCGGACGTTTTCGGCCCCGAAAATTTCGCGTTCTCGTTACGCGTGCTAAACTTACAAAGTATAAGAAAAAAATCAACTTTTTCAATAACTAAATGAATGTTTGAATAAGTAATATATTGTAGCAGAGTGTAGCAAGTGTCGTAACATTTACACCAACGGAGAATGAATTTATATCGAATAATTTCTAAACGTAATGCGGAAATCATCGAACCGGACATTTTATACGTTACCATCTGATATGTATATGGATCGGGCCTATAGTTATTTCGTGCAGGATGAAAAGCAACGTTGCGATGCAATCGATGCGATGCAGGAGAGCCGCATTGCAGCATCCCTGGATGGTGTATGATTGAGGAACGAAATAAAATTGAAAGGCGGCTTGCACGCTCGAGAGGGAAAAAGATGGAAATGTCTGAACCAGCATGGCCGTCGAGTGCATCCTAGGAGGAAGAGCCACGGTGGCACATAAAGCTCTCCCTCGTAGAACAGAGACTCCAGATGCGAAGGGAAAAAATTGTTAGATTTATACGGCCTCGTTTTTATCCAAATAACGTTTGTATCTGCCGCTGTCTGTATCTGTCAATAGACTGGGACACGTTTAATATTGACAAAGTGCATACGACTTAATGTGGAATGAATTTTAATGTATACAAACTGGGAGTGATGCCTTTACGTGTGTGTACAACTGATGGAACTGATTTTTCTTTCTTTTTTTTTTATCGTTAGGAAAACGGTATTCCTTAATTATTACCATCGATCTGTCATCGCCTCATTTCACTTTGACGAATCATCCTTTATGTCCTCATTTTTCTTCCTGTACAAGGAAAAAAATTATGATTGATCGCAGTTTTTGTTTGGATGAGACGAGCAGGAACGTATAATTGGTGTCCGTCCTGCAAGAAGGAAGAAGAAAAACCAGTTCGTGCAGAAAGAAAACTGAGAAAAATTGTATTAAAATTTATTGGTTCTAATTAATTATGAATCAATCATAATGGAAACAAATGTTGTAGCATCAGTATTTGCATACTACAGCTTCTATTTATAGTTTAACATATCGTTCCTAGCACAATTGTCGTGACACATAGTTCATACCCAACATTTTTATCAGTTTAGAAGAATTACTTTTTTCTGACCCAAGAAGATGAACAATTCCCAATTTAAAAAAAAAAAGAAGGAAAATAGGCTCTTTCAAAATAACAGTATACTATATATTTGACCTGGTAAAAGTTGCGAATGTAAGCGTTTCAGCATTTTCGTGAGCCACCGCGCATCGTTTGAAACTGTTTAGAACGAGTCACCGCGGTTATAGAGTGAGAGGGAGAGAGGGGAGAGGGAGGGAGAGAAAAAAAAGTAAAAAAATGGTTCATAAATTTCCCGGAAACTTTTCGATTCGACACGGTGTTCTTGCAGAGCCGCCGGGACTCCAGCCTGCGCCGTGGCCCCGTGTGCCTACCTCTTCCTTCGTCCTCGGGCAAAAGAGTCGATGCCTACGGATCCTCCGACCATTCGCTCGTTCGTCATTCGTTCGTGAAGTCGTCTGACAGAGACCATACCCGGCAATTCTCATTTCTCCGTCGGCCGCGCACGCACGCACGCACGCACGCACACACACACGCTTGCAACCCCTTCCGGTGATCGGCGATCCGTCGATTCCGCGATTTCCGTGAACGTACCCAGCGCGCACTATCCGATAAGCTCGCGTACGCGATTACCGACCGATAAACTCCCGATCGAGCAGCCCAGGCTTTTTCCGCGTCTCGAAGTTCACTCGCAGACGCGAAACAGAGTTCGTAGATCCTTGTTCGACATTTCGCGGCTTTCCATTAAATAATAATCGTCCTCGTTCGAGTTGTTCGACACGTAGGAGCGAACAGTTTCGGCCGGGAGAAATTGCTCGCCGCTCTCGAGTTCAGTGTTTCACAGAGTGATTTATAGTGCTCTCCGATACGGGAGAAAAGAAGAGGATATCGTCCGCGTAGATCGTTCCTGACGAGCGTTGCGTTTTATCGGTGAGTCTTGATCGTTGCAGAAATAACAGTAACGTTAATGTTGTTTCCTACAATTTCTTCACCCGAATTCAATCGAGTCTCGATTCTTTTTAAATTTACACTAATGGCTTAACTCCATCTCGTTAACGTTTTAATGTACTTTTTGGCATTTCCATTTTCAGATACGTATACGATAAAATATTGTAAATCTATAAATGTTGGAAATGGATTAGTGTAAAATCCGAGTTTTCTTAAATCTTACATTTCTACAAAGCTTGTTCAAATAATGTAACATAAATTTCATTAGTGTATTTCTTGATTTTCACAAAAATTACATAAAATTTCATATGAAACTCATTTTCCTAATTAATACTCTTGAAACGGGCAAAAAAGAATACTAGAGAACTTTGTTCCCTGGTACCGTTGCGGAGTTCGCTCGATCGCAATCGGTCGAAAGATTGCGCTAAAAGGCTTCCTTCTGATGTCACTTCCTCCTGTGAATGAACGCGCGCCGTTTCAACCGATAAGCCGCTGTTTTCCTTCCTTTTAGTCGCTGTAATTACATCAACCTGCATTTCTTTCACGGTGCATTCTTCAAAAGTATTTTGTAGCGACATTCTATTTAATAAGTTTTAGTTTCTGTGAAAATTAACTCGATACGTATTTTCCAATCAATTTTATCGATGGGTTAAGCCAATGTACAGATCATAAAAAGGTATAACGAAACGCAACAAGTATTCTCAGCTTTTCTTCCTGTTATGAGTGTTGATTTTGTAATTAATATCTGTGACACTCGACGAACACTGTTCCTTCCTATTTCGTATTCCACGATCGTGCAAAGGGCATGCAATTATGTGCTTGTGTACGCGTGACGCGAATAATATGTTAGCGTGCCTGACGTTTCTTGACACCTGCGCTTCTTTTTGTTCTATCTTAAGAAATAACAGTCGAATTAAATCGACCGAGCTTAAATCGAACTTAAATGTTATTTGCATCGTAATAATTGATAAAAATTTCTTTCGATTTTGTAGTATAACATCTGATTACTTAAAGAAAATGTTGCAGCACAATGAGGAAGATACAGTATAGCGTAGAGGTATACGTATAATACGTGCGAAATAAAAATTAGTACAATCGTTGGAAGAATTTCTTGCGATACCGACCAAATGCGTTCTCTCCCATGATTAACACTAAACGGTTAACTGTTCAAGGGAAACGTTTCAGTTCTGACGTAACTCATTGTTCCGTGCGTTCCCCGGCGTTTAAACGAAGATAAATTTTTGGAAGTCGCTAGTACGAAAGGAAGAGAAACGCGAGGAGGAATCATCGTCGTGTGAAATATATTTTCTCACCATGAGAATGTTGGCCGTTCATTGAAAGGAGCCCGGAAATCTCTTTCTCCGCGAAACTCCTGTACAGTCGTCTGTGAAAATATACTTCTCGGTCACGAACCATGTAATTATCGCAGCCGTTCGTAGACGGAACGTTAGCGGAACTCTTTTCGGTTCTAACAGCGTTGATTAGCTTTTCTTTGTTGTTGCCTTTCTGAAAATGCCTAGAAAAATAGCCAGCCACGTAACTTTTCCCTTGTTTTATGCCTGGAAACTTGGAGCTGGGTTGTTTAATGCGTTCTTCCCATCGCGTTGATTAGGAAAAATATTGCGAGAAAAGAACATTCCTGGGGAACTTGAGAAAAGTTGCTTCCTTTCGCATCTTCTATTTTTATTGGACTTTTACGTGATCTCGAATCGTTCTATGAAATGATCATAATCTTAAAGTAAAACGAGTAAAAGCCACGGTTAATATCATTATCGCGTAATGGACGCCAAAACGCGAGCGTGCCCGCAGATCGTTTGCGCGCATCTTGTTATGCAAATGCTTCCAATTTAGCAATCTCGCAGTAAACACCGGCAAAGGAACGCGTGCATCCCTTTTCGCGTTTCACTCCTGCTCGTCCTTTGAAGGGAAATCAGTACGGCTGGGCTGACGAGGTCTGCGCTCGTAATCATTTTAGTCGTTTGTAACGGGCAAGCGGCGCGAGGCACGGTTTTCGCGGGAGGAAGGGAAACACCGGGTCGTGTAATGAGAGACGTAAAAGTGGTAAACATGGCCACTTTAACCAGACGCGCGTTTCTTCCGCTTCTTTGTTGCGCCCTTTATTTTTTAATGTAGAGCCCAGCCAGCGGCGGCCGTAGACGGGGACAGCGACAGGCCACCCTTCTCTTTTCCACCGCTTTCCCTACCGTTAATCCGCGCCAGGCCCTTTCTCCTTGCTTCCCCTTCCATAAATATGCAGATGACTTTTAATTAGACGCACTCGGAATTCACCGCACGCTCGTCGTCCACTTGCAGCTGCACTTTAGACGCCGCCCGCGGTGTCACTCGCCGCTCGTTTCTCTTGTTTTCATTACGCCGACATTAAAGCATCCACGCGAGCCCAACCGTAGGACCAGCGCGACCAAATCTTCCCGACTGTTTCGCGTCGGTCTCGCCTCTCGCCTACCTTTTTGCCCCGGTTGCCATCTTGGCTGCGTAACTCGGTTAGCGCCGCTACCGCTACCGCTACCGGCGAACAATGGCTGCCGAATTTTCTTTCCTCTTTACTGACTTTTTACAGCAATAATATATTAGTTTCTGGTTAACGTTGCGGATGTTAACAGCTGTTTCATGTGTCGGTGCGTTCTAGAGATTCTTGCATTCCTTGCTACACCTAGCGATTCCAAGCTCCTTTCTAGTATAAACAGGAGAGTTGATTGAAATGTCACGAATGCAAACGTGCTCTAATTAATTGTATCACATGTAGGTTGAACGAAAGGTTGTCACGTTTTTCTCTCATTGGATACCGTTATGCTACTACTGTCAGAAAAATTAAATCATTCACTCGATAATATGACCTCCGTTAGTCTACATTACTCTCAACGTGACGCGGCAATCCACGTAAATCGTTGCTCGTAACTCCCCATTTGTTTTCTAGAACTGGATACATTTATCCAATCCAAAATCTTCAGATCAGAATTTTCGCATTGCTAACACTGTGCTTGGCCTTAATGGCACCTTTTTCACATACTTCGCAAATGTCTTCAACTGTTCCGGTGACTCGGTGTCTCTCGAAGCCTCGTAAAGTAGTACGTGACAAATATGTATCTTGTGCATGGACTTTTCCGACAGAAAATCAACCGGAGCGCTCGGATAAAATTGTGGACACTGTACATGATAGAGCATAGTGGATAGAATTACGAGGAACAGGAGTATAACTGCTAGTGTTGCGTAATGGCTCGTTATAGCGACATCCTGTAGAAAATGCAAGAGCTTTCAGTTCGACCTAATATGATAATGGCAACTTTTTCGCACAAATTTAAAGTCCGCTGAGGAAAAATGTAAGGGGGTGGTTTAAAGTAGAAAAAATTGCGAAACAACTGTTGAGGCTTCAACAGAAAATGTAATGGAATAAATGTAGCCATTATAAATGTCCCAAACGACCCTGGCCCCCATATCCTTACTTCGTGGGCTGATTTGACCCGAATTCGAACAGAAGCAAGCGTTTCATGCAAGGAATCTGCGTGTCAACTTTAAGCTCTAACGCTTAAGTGATTTAAGAGCTACCGTGCTTACGGTGGAACGTTTTTAGAAAGTAGCGCAAGCTACTTAATAATATTAAATAAACACCTACATCAACTGTCGGATGCTACTCGTCAACTGAAACAACATTAACAGCGTTGTTTCTTGACACTAGTCGATAGAGCTAAGACACCATGAGTTTGGATTAAAAATAACAATTCTTGTTCTTCGTTTCGTTGAACTCGACTTAATGGCACCGGCGAAAGAAACGTTCAGTTTCTTCGCGTTTTCTTGTCGTGAACAAGATGAATTAATAGGTTTTTCCTGTATAGATAATGTAAGGATTACGTAAACTTTTTCATGTGATTTCGTTAATTATGTTTCCTCTGTTTGATATTCCTTTCACAAATGCAGAAGAAATTGTAATGGTAGAGCTACTGCCTCATTATTACGTAGATTTTGCAATTTGGTACTTTAATTTGTTCGTATTGTATATTTGCAACTAAACGAGTGGTTGATATTTCCTATATGTGATAAGTTTTTGAATGAAGTAACGTAGCATTATGTCGGCCATTTCCTGTAAGAATTACATAACTCAAAAAACATGATTTTCGTTTTAAAAGCAGTTTTAATGTTTTCACTCGCATTAGTACTTTGTGTTACAGAAAAAAGTATTAAATCGAAACATAAGATTGGTAATAAGATATTAAATTGGGACGCAGGTATCATTCAGTCTTATCAATTTCTCAGAATCATTTCTGGTATATCAGTAATCGTAGTAAGATTCATTTCTTTCAGGTTTGTGGTTTCGAAGTAAGACTTTGTTCGGTCATTCACCTGTCTTTTACATACACATACCTCATTTTCAACAAGAAATTATTTTTAATTTAAAAGAATTCATTCTGTAGTCATAGGAGTAACGTATTGTTCTCATACTTATCTTTCGTCGCATTCAATACAGTCGTGGAAAAGAAAAATCAATATCTTTCCATAGGATATAGAAGTTGGTTAGAAAGAAAATAGTTCTTTTATAATGTCCAACATGGATCGGAGATCTCCGCTTGCGGATATCCGCCGGATATCCGTAGTTCTTGCAAACTATTATTTGCGTTGCTTCGAGGAGTCTCTTGTTCACTTCAACATTATTCACAACCTTGCTTACATTGTTGACAGTGTTATTTAAGCCTTCTATGGAGGCATGTCTGAGGTAGTAGAATTTTAACATTCCATTTATGCATACTATCTTGAAGTTGTAAATTCGAAAATCACATCGGTGATGATTAATCTCCTAATGAAGCTGCTGTAATGCTAAGTTTTGGGTAAACTAAAAATTTGTAAATTTACTCATCAATTAAATGGTTGGTTGTATTTAACCTAGCGTATTATAGTGTTTTTTTTTGGAAATTAGGAAGTTTTTTAAACAGAGAAGCGTACGACTGGCTCTAAAACGACTCAAGAAAGAGCGTAACAGGGTTAACACTTTGTACGAATTATATGTCCTTTGTACGTTCTATACATATGTATGTATTTCTTTTATGCTTCATACGCGCATGGCATATCAATCGGTGATAAATTATTAATAGCTTTCTTTTTCGTCTTTCTTTTATTTCTCCAAGTCCTACCCTTAGGCTATTTACACGCGTACAACGTACACAGACCGTCATTGTTGGTTGCAACGTCCAGTATATTGCAACGTACATATTTAGCCTGCATATTAAACGCGTATATTCTTCATATATTTCAACACACGATACCGACGCAAACATCCATAAAGGGGCAGAATGTGACATTTTGAAATAACTTCTTCTCCGTCCCCTAATCTTACGGTCCTCGGCAAAGTATTGCCCGTTCCATCCAGTAGTAGTAGCCTTCGATCTCGATTTCCCCGATAGCGAGCGAAAGTATTTTTTTTCTTTTTCTTTTGGCCCGCGAATGGTGCATCGATCCGAAAGATGCTCCCTAAAAAGGTCAGGTAATCCCGCGGAGAGCGAACGAAAAAAAGGAGCAAACTCGATTGCATAACTGCAAGCCGGTATAGAGTACGATGAGTCTTGGCCGACTGTGGCGACACACGACGAGCAGGGTAAGCGTGGAGCCGCATGGCAACAGCGGAACCGTGTTAAAATATCGCAATAAGGCATTAAACAAAGGAATCCGGGAGGAGCTGAACCAAGACCGCGGTTACTGAAGCGAAACGGCTCGAGTGTTTCTTCGTCTTGAAAGGACTCGTCGAGACTCCCATTCACAACAGGCTTCTTCCCGGCTCCTTTCAGCGATCATTTTGCGAATACCTATCCTGGCTTGGCCTCTGCTCCATCGTCTCGGTCTAGTCGCCCTCTCTACCTCTGAATCGAGACACGGCAGATCTGTTTTCCTGATAAAACTGTCGACGTGCCGCGCGTTACGATTACTCATACAACACCGTTTCCCCACGGTATTCAATGTTTCCTCTGGTTTCAACCTTTTTTCCGACGCACTTCTCCCGTCTCCCGGCTAACCAGGTCATATCGGTTGAAATCGAATAAATACGTTTACCCGTTTACGGTACGTCGCTACCGTTATTACTGTGAGAAAAATTCTATCGCGCGACAAAATGTTTTCGAGGGAATAACCGAATGCCAGATAAACGAGAACTGATATGGCAAATGCATAAGTAGAAACTCTGCGGCCAACTCTTACGCATGGTTCAACAAATACCTTGCTAAATAGTGACAAGCGCATTTCCTTTTTTTAACAAAAGAACAAAAGACTTTATTGGAATATAAGAATTTGAACATAGAAACGACATTTTATTATCTATAGAAACGATATTTTATTATATTGGAGGAGTCATGCGTTTGAGGGTAGAACTGGAAAGATCTGGTATGTTCGGTGATAGGCAAAATATAAGTACAGCGATGTTGAGAAGAAGATTTCATACTTTGCAAAACATTTAGTACCGTCGTTAAAAACTAAAGTGGATAATTAGCGATTCTTCTGTCCAGAGCATTCGTTTCTTCAACTCCTTCACGTCCATTCGTAACGTTATCTTTAGAAGGTTGCTACCTAAATTGTCATGTAAAATATATATAATTAGTCCCATTAGTCCATTCCATTTCTTTGCTCCCGATCTCGTTCCAGCTTGTAACGCAAACCCCTTTCAATAGGGTCGTTAAAAGCCAATTATTGTCGGTGATTAATAATGTACGATGTTGAAGAAGCAAATATCATGGTGGTAAATCCTTATAGTTTTCTTACTTTTCGTAAGATGTGCGGAAAAACGATAATGTAGGATAATACGCAAGATTGCACAGTATTGCTATCTATAACATAACGGTACATAATTAATTAAAATTATTTTCCCAAGTTTCGTTCCTGATTAGGTTGGTTCCTTTCTGTAGAACGGTTACCAATTACTCCTTCGTGCTTTTTTTTATCCAAGCAAAAACCTGCGAACAACCTGAATTTTTTCCTCGTTAGCGGACAAAAGTACGATTATAAAGGGTGATTCGTCAGGTTAGATCGAAACGAGAAATAATCTTTCTCTTGTTTTGCACGCGAGTACCAGTCCACAAAGATTGTGCTACAAACATGCTAGGCTATATCTAAAACAATTGTGTGCAAATGATTGGTATCGCAATATTTCTATTCATGAGATAACAGTTTATAATTAATTGGAACCGTTTTCATCAGTTTTGTTTCTACGTCGACTAGTGGTCCTCGCATTTCCCATAAAAAGTTCCTCGAAACGTTGCAAAATAAATGACATTTTACAACATTTACAAACGAAACGGTAAGCAAAGAATGAGTTTACAGTGTTTCCGGCCATAACGTAACGGTTGAGAAGGAATTGGAGCCATCAAAGCGTTTAAAACCATTCCTCTCAGTTACGTTACTCGCAAGGACCTCCCGCGTGCGTAACAACACGGTCCACTTGTCAGCCAAAATTGAAGAACCGCGTCTGTCGAGTCGCGCGTGACTGTTGGAAGGATTACTGGATCTCGCCTCAACGATGAGAACCACTTGTCTGTACTCGTCTGCCATCGGTGTACAGACTGAAGTAACCTAACCGCAAACCCGGTGAATCACCCGAAGGACGCTCTCTCTCTCTCTCCCTTCTCGTCCTCTCCTCAACCCATCTAGTACTTGGCCGCCTCGCTCCTTTTTATTTTCCTGCTCATCCATCGGCCGTGATTCAGGATGGGATCGGCTTAATCCTGCAGCGTCGCAATAACCCTCCGAATAGACGAACGCCGCGGCTCGCTTTTCCCTTTCGAGTTTCTTTCGTATATCTACGAAAAAAGTCCAGACTAATCCTGATCGGAGAGAATCCCCAGAGAGTCGTCGCGATGAGTGCCGCGGAGTCGATTAAGCGTCTTCGATAGGGGGCCACTCTGTGTTCCAGGCTTCTCTCTCACCATTGGGCTTCCCGCGGTCTAAAGTTTCAACTTCTTCCCGCGTTCCATCGTCCGTTTCGGTTCCTCCGCTTTCGAAACGTTTTGCCGCGTTCGATACGCCTTTCTCCGGTTCGATGTATACTGTCTGGCTTGTTCGAAAAGTTTCTTCTTTTTTTGCGATGTAGATTACCGCCGGGAGAAGCGGTTGCTCCTCTGCAGTTGCTCCATTTCTTTGCCCGAATGTGTTTACCGTAGCCGTCTCGCGCGCTCGAGGTCGGACCAATTTTACACAGCTTCGCTTACTATTTAGCCTCCTTTGTTATTTTATTTTTTACTTTTTAACGACAAAAAAATTGTCACTATGACTTTATTTCCCAATTTTTACATCATTCCTCTTTTGGATACTCGAAAGCATCGTTTGATTAAAATAACGTTTACGATGAACGTGCAAGAGTGTGATTCGAAGTTGGCTATGCTCCCAGGTGAAAAGGAAGCGCACGACCACGAAAACCACGGCCTTGGCAGCAGCACAGCCTTGATAATTCAAAATTCAAACATAAACGTAACGTTTAAATCTTTGAGAGAATGGTAACAGAGCTGTTGTTCGGTATAGCGTCATCTCCTATATAAAATTGAGTATAACAAGTGACTCAGTGTTAGGGAGTAATAGGTCACAGACGTTCTTCCCGGATTCTCCCATTTAATTTTCAGCCGAGCATTACTCAGGGGACATTTGTTATCGGTGGGAGGATCATGCGTGTACCGTGATGAGAAATTTATGCCTTTTTTGGTCGTTCAGACGCGCATCAGGGCGTTCCTTACGGTGATAGCTGTTCTATTTTTGTCGCGTTTGGAATTTCTTTGCATTTGACGCAAGAAATTTTAAACGATCATTAAGGATCGATATGAAAAAGATGTACAGTGTGTATTCTACAGGGAATAGCGTATTGTATAAATAAATTGAAGATACATTTATAACGCAAGTTCGATTTTTATGTCTGTTGAGAAATAAACGAATAAAGGGGAAACATATCGGACAGGAACTTTCCGGATGATCAAACGCTTGTATTGTTCGCCATAACGTTTTGTGAACGTGTACATCAGGTGAAAGAAAGATCGGCGGGGGGATTTGCTGAACCACGCTATGCTCCTGAGGAATTTTTTTCTCTACATTTTTATTTCCCAGACCGCATTAATTGCTCTGTGCTCGTTACTCATTCGAGTTTTGCGCCGATTCCAGAGTAAATTCGTAATTACCATGCCGTATAAGAAAGAAGCTAACTGTTCGTCTCGTAGCGTACAACTTTTCGTTCATTTCAATTTCTTAACCAATACATTTCCCTGGGCACGGAAAAAGGAAATCAGAAATAGTTAGATGACGAATTTCTATTATTTATCTGAACCACTGCCAAGTATTACTCCAGCGCTGGACCATTTATTGCGAGATGATCGATAGAGTTATTTGCAACCCACTTGTTTGGGCCAAATCGCGAATCGTTCAGGGGCTTAAATCTGGTAAAACTTGGTTTCTAATGACCTACATTACAATGTCCGATGCGAGGCAAATACTACAGTTGAATACGAGAAGGAATGCAATTGCCCGTCAACGTGGCTTCATCGATCTCGCTGCGTAATTACCGGAAACGATTGCGTCGCAGCGAGGATCTCGGTCTTGTCCGCGGCCGCGTGCTGCTTCAAATTGGCATCCGTCGGTACGTCGCGAGGTATTATGCATATCAGAACGCAGTTGCGAATCGGGACGTTTCGCGGTCGTTTCCTTTTTTTCCCCCGATACCGTTAAGCGCTCGGCAGAAAATTGCGCCGCGGGAACGAAAGCGGTCTCGCAATATCCTCTCCGCCTCTAATTGGACCAGCGCCGCGTTTCCTTCGCAACTTTCCATCGGCTACGTATAAGTTGACACAGGAAGCTGTCAACGGTGGAAATTCTCCGCAATTAGGGGAACGTAGCCGAGTAGTCGGGTTACAGGTTCGACTCGTCGATCGATCGTGCTCGTCCGTTATGGACATCGACTCCGATGAAGTGGTAGACTGCGGGGAAAGTCTGACCTAATTTTTAAGTAAATAAAGTAACCTTATATTTTCTGCAATTATTTGCCCGCTCGACGTGACGCGCGTCACCGTTTTTCTTGCGGATCGTTCAACGTCTCCCGGGTAATTTAATACTTCTTAATTGCTCGAAAACCAGAGGACTCGAGATATTAAATGAAATCAGAATTTAACGAATTATTTGTAAAGCGTTGTTTTTGATAGAATGTTAGAGTTGCATACGTATCTCTTGGATTGGGACAGGTATCAAGTGTGCAAAATATATCATATCGAATATATTATCTTATGGATGAAACAGTTTTATCTTGATGCTACTATAGAGTGAATTTCGGGAATAAATTACTTCCTCTAAAAGTCGTCTAAGAAATATCCAATTTTCGACATCCGTGCTCCGCTGACTCCTCCAATCTGCTCGATGTCGTTTATAATTTTTCGCACGAAAATGCTGCACGAAATACTCTTCCTTGGTAAGCAGCTTCCGTGTTAACTGGTCGAGAGACCAGTGCTTTGGGAAATGGTTAAAGTCGAGGGACGAAAATGCGATGAAAAGGCGCGTTTCCACGCGGCTTTTTGCGTTTATGACGCCAGCCAGTTCCAATTTTAGCGGGCGTGCGAACGTGTACGTTCGCATCTGACTCAGAACGACATTCCTCGCATCGCTTCTCGGATGAATTTCATTTTTGCCCAAGAAAAACGAACGAGACGCGGTTCCTGGAGATACGCGCGGTCCCGCGTTCACGGTTCTCCTGTTGAACTCGCTCGCGGACAAAGGGGACTTGGGTCCGCGAAATTCTTCTGCAAATAGACCCTTAAGGAGGCCGCGTTCTCTTCGCCGCTACTCGAACTGCAGCCGTTTTCCCATCGACCATGTCGTGGTCTACATTTTTAACAATCCGGTATTTCTTCTTACGTAACAACGTTCTTGTTGACGAACATATCATTCCGTAATTTTATACCGTATTTCCATTCAAGTGGTCGCGAATAATTTTCGTACGCGACTGGAATACGTTTTATTTTCGCTAGGAATTATTACGATTTCGTGGGCTGTTTCAACGTCGAGGAAGGCAAACTGTAAATAATTTTAAAGCCCACGAAGATAGAGGCAAACTTTTCGGGTAAAAGGAAACATCCATCATTCCATGTACAAGACTATTAAATTCGGAACATCCAGTGAATTCCTCATGAGACATTCTAGTTTCGAAAATAGTACATTCGTAAGTTCGTGTCATAAATTTAACTAGCTCCAAGGTTCCTAATATCTCGTTTAACAACAACACGATACTTATTTTAAAGTTCGCAAGGGGCAATTGCTTTAATCTTAAAATAATATATGTGCTTTAATCGAAAGTTTATTTTTTTTAATACGAAATCATCATTAAAATAGAATCATGGAAAGATAAATGAATCGATAACTGTTCGAAAAATTTGTCGATAGTAGTGTAGAAGAAACAGCTTTTTAAACTTCGTTTACCATAAATATCTACAATCTTGGATGATAAGAAATGTACATGCTTCAACGATTACATAATCGCGGTATTGTAACTATAACAATTGTTATCTCGTCGAACACCTATCAGAATAAATGGATAGTGATTCTATTCTTTCTTTCTATGTGGAACAACTTTAAAGCATAAGTGATTGAAATCTTTGAAACGCCAGAAATTGTTCTATTCATAATCGAAGTAGAAATTAGCATAAAAAATATTATTTTTGAAGAGTACTGGTGGCCTTAGAACGTCCAATACACTTCTACAAATGAAAAGATTACTGGTGGTATAATATGGCATTGAGAGATTGAATTATTGCAATCTTTACAATTCATACAGTTATGCAGTCAGCACTTGTATAACACTTCTAGCTACCTTGAGAACACGGTTCTGAGAATTACACAAATTCTTGAATTATACATAAGACACCGGGCGAAACAAATAATACTCGACTGAAACTCGTTAAACTCTTTTTCTCGCATTTCTTTCCCGAAGAGGAAATCTATTATTCAAGATAAATTGTTACGACATCCTTAACTACACCTGAAGTATGTACAGATAATAATTGAAATTCTTTTTCATCTTTTCTAATGAAAATTTTGAATGTGTGCCAATATACCTCGCATAGCCACTGTATACACATATAAAATTACGGAAACGAACAAATATTAATTTCATTTCACGCACGTAATTAGGCATCGTATACAAGATTGAGCGTTGAAGAGACGTCTCGTTTTATTTAGGAAAAGTTGAAAAAGTTGTTGACACAGCAGGGACTCCTCGGTGCAAGCACAGATTGTTGTATTCTTTCATTGCGTGCAACTATAAATGGTGAGTCACCCGAAGAAGTTTCGGGAACGAATAACTCGTTCCATCGACGGTTAACAGGAGGGAGGGGGCTGGTTACTTCCTTGTACCTTTTTGGTGCCGAAAATACTGTGCCGCCGCGGCACAGACACGGTTCTCCCTTGACCATTTCGTGTTCAACGTTTGAACGATTTTAACAGCTGACAGGCATTTCTCATCGAGGAAGCGGCTGGTCATCGACCCCGCGCGCGTTTTCCAAGCGATCTGTTGGCAAGTGAACCCGACCGGAGACACGACGTTCCAGGTATCGCGAACCCGCTTCCTCGAAAATTGACCTACCCAACGCGGGTTCAACTTGCATATTTCGACGGCAGGTGGGACTGGCCCGTGTCCACTTTCCTCTCATTTTAACATACGAACCGATATATCAATGGAATTCCGATCGTTTCTGCCAGCAACCGTTACCTTCTTCTTCCGTTCCCTTCATTAGAGATGATTAAAGATAGGAAATTGTAAATTATTCGAAAATTAGAACAGTTACTACAGTTTACTAAATAGAATTTCGTGAAGAGCCCCGTAATGGACATCGAGAATCCTAACATCGCTTAAAGTAAAGTATGCTCGAAGGAGCTGTGGAAAATTGACAGATAACGGAATTCTTCGTTGAATGCTCACGAGAAGCCGTTCGATTTAACGGTATCGATTCGTCGAATTTAATTAGATCGGTTTTCATTGTCAGCCATCTCCAGCTGTACAAACCAGCCGCAATGGCGGTGGGAAGGGAACAAATGCGGTCCATTTAGGGTACGGGAAATCTGTCCGGCGAAACGTTCTTCAATAAATTAAGCAGATGCTGAGGATAAGCCCCCTAACCTACTGGAATGTCGGAAAATAACTTGGACCTTGGCCAAACATCGTTACCAATTTTCTCGCCAATGCGTCTGGCTCGGTCTTTAAATATAGGTTCTTCCAACAATCGGTAACAACAATAATAAGACCAAGTTCAATGGACACGTAGCTATTCGTCAACCACGTCTGATTCACGTGTTGTATCGTTAAAATTATATTAGCATCGGTTAAAGTAAATACTGGACTTCCAATGAACTTTCGCTATATACTGGGTGCGTTATGTGTACGAGTACTACTTGGAATATCTCTCTGGTGCATTTAAATCGCGTAACAAAATATGTAAAAGTAGAAATATCTCATTCAACGAGAGGAATATATTAAATAAGTTTTTTCTAATATTTCAAGATGAAAATATACATTTCTGTATTTATTCTATATCCATTTGTTGTTCTATAGAGAGAAGAAATATATAGAAAAAGAATATTAAAGTAAAGTGGTATATCGAGAAATAATTGATGATCCATGGATGTTTATTCAGATCCATATTTTTGCAAACGTTAAATATTATAGCGTATGATTTATATCAGGTTGGTTCGCGGACAAAACTAGCGTTCCTCGTAAGACAAATGACCATTGACAAAAACTAGCGTGAAATGTGATAAATAAATGCGAAAGAGGCCGAAAAAGGCGTTCGTTGCACTCGTTGATTATTCCCGTGAATGATGTAACGCATAATAACGCACTATGCTAATGCACTGAGTCACTCGGGTATACGTAATTTTGCCAGTTTTACACATTCAGGACGTGACACAAGTGCAATTTTGCCATCAACCGATTAACACTTACGGAATTACCTTCAAGATACACCTACCGCATGAAATTAATCGCTTTCCTCCTTCCTGCGATGGACGTCCATTAAGAACCGAGACTGCTTTCAGAATCTTCCGGTTAATTCGCGTAAAACTGCAAAACTTTCTAGCAAACTTTAAATATAGTTATATGGGATTAATATAGTTTTCTAGCGTAAATATTTTAACGCATTTGCTGGTTCTTTTTTTTTTAAATTAAATAATGATAACGTTTCGAATTTAATTTTTCGCATAAAATTATCTCCTATCTCGATTTTACAACGCGTCGACCGTTACTTGATCTCGTAATTAAGGAGGAAAATTACGTCGTTATTATACGGACGAGGAGGAAAAAAATTCATTCGCGTCAAGGATATCACACTTCATTGTCTGGTAATTCCGTCGATTAATGAGCAAGGGGACAGACGAAGCCTGGAAATTGAATTGTTTTGTCGCGACTGTATTGACGTCGCACGCACACCAAGTGGAGTCTTAATTAGTCACCCCGGGGTGTTCTATCGTTTTATAATTATTTCGTCCTGTATACTGCTCTCTTTACCATACAGATATTTTCGTCTACACCCCCCTTTCAGCTCCGTTTTAATTAAAATTTCTTTATTTTTAGTCGGCGATTAAATATAAACGAATAAGTATATTTTATAACAATTCAATTCTACCATAATTGCTTTGTTTTCAGATATTTAGACTTTAAAAACTTTAAAGTTTTTAATTAATTTACGTTAATATTATTTATGGCGCGTTCGAATATTTTCATCTTCCTGCCCCCTTTTTGAGGATACTTTCTCGTGTCAACGTGATCTAATAATTTTCCATCTCTTCTTCCTCAGCCTCCTCCCGAGGTTTCAAGTTATTTCGAGTTAAGGAGGGGTTGGTAAGAAAACTAAAGAGTTTAAGGGGCAACCTCTAAAATAAGGAAGTCACACATCTGGTCGCGACAAACGCGACGCCGTTGGAAATATTTCTATTTTAAAACTATTTCTAGCTTCCACAAGACAGTAATAACGTTCAATACTAGCAACAATTTAATCGTTTCTGATATGAATCAATCATAGGATTCTATCATTAAAATAATGAAATTGTCCTTGTTTATTCTATATATTTTGTCTTGTATGATTCAACTAATATTTTCCCAAGAAATTTGTATACTCGAAACGAGATATTAAGTAGAATAATCGAATCGTATACGATAGTATAAATATCGTCGAACGGAAAATTAAAACCGTTTGGAATGTCGTCACGTTCCCCTTTCTCGTTTGTCAACGATACAGTCACGAATTAGACGCTAACTAACTGTACTCAAACCGGTAGCCACTTCCGTTTACATTGATCGTAGAAATTAAATAAGAATGTCGCAAACACATTAGATCCAACGAATGTAATACATCGATTCAATTACCGCTACCGTTCACATCACGCACGAGAAACTGTTTAAAAATTCGCACAAAAAAAAGAAGCAATTGTCGCATACGTCACGTAAGAGGTGGCCATTTATCAAGAGCTGTGTATCATACTTGAAACAAAATGGGTATCAACTTAACTTATCAAGATTGAGAGCAAAATTTCGTCGAACAGAGGTTGTTGTTCCCGCGACCTCTCGCGTACGCTCCTCCACGATTTTCGCAAAGGCGATCGTACCCGTAAAATAGTATTATTATACGCGAAATAAAACCGGTTTTCACGTACCCCGCGGCAAGCCTAACAACGGTAATAATAGAATTCGTCGGGCGTGAGCCTGGTGGTACTATGCACTATTCCGTCCACTATTCCCTCGGTCTCTTCCTCGAAGGCGCGACCTTTCGTTCGCCTCCTCGGCCCCTGCAAGCAACAATGCCAGCTGCACTTGCCACGGATTCCGATCATTTAGATTGCTCAACCCCTTTGATCTTTCCTCGTTTCACGCGATGCATGGAACTAATCTTATTCACCGGGCACGGTGAAAGGCCGGGGCTATTGCCATAAAAATGCCGATTTCCTGGGAATCGACCGCGTCTGCCACACCTACGCGTTGCACTCGCGGGTCTCTCTGCCTCCCCGTCGAATCGCCTTTCTCCCAAGTTTCTCGTCCTATCCGCGAGGGATCGCCCGATGGAACACGTTCCGTTAGGGCACCTCGATGGGCAACAGAAACCTTCTCCGTACCTTCAATGTTATGGCAAGTGTCGCCACGTTGCGCGCCACCCTTCGCACTCGAGTTATTTATTTGCTTAGCTGCACCTCGGATTCGTATCCAGTCGATTCCGCGAGGATGGTTACGCGAGGCTGTAATCGAAAATTTGGTTCAAGTTCCATTCTTTTCGAGAATTATGAGATAAGTCGCGATATATCGTATTAGGTCAGTGCGTACATTTAGAAGTAGAAGTGTTTTTTAATCATATCAAGTATTTACGTTCGATAAGTCTGAAAATAACGGACGTTTGATCCTGGTACCATTTAATTTTTATTAATAGTCCTATCGTACCAAGTAATGGCGAAGAAGTTGTAATGGACGATGAGCTATCGAGTCGATTAGTGGTGAAAATTTAATTTAATCGACGGAGCTGTAAAATAAATCTAGATCATCGATTTGTGGAAGAAAGTGGCATTCGAATTCCTTAGTCTGTTTACGAGACACCGTTATATCGAGAGAGATATGATAAAGCATATCGCGCGTGCGATTAATAGATATGGTTGCATAAATACAATTGAATTAACGGTTTCTTTCTTCGTGGACGTAGAAACGTAATTTAAAATAATAAAAAAACAATCTTTTTTAGAAAAACGAAGATAAGATGCGAGGCAATTATTTTCTTTGGACTTTTCGCCTTTCTTGTACCGTTTCCCTGGCTTTCAATTTAAGATGTGACATTTGTATCTGTTATTAAGATATCCTTTCATCTACATCTCTATTTAGCTTGAAAGTACAGATAGATCCAATCTTGTACGCGAGAAATATCGAACTGGTTGTTACTGAAAATCAAACTGGATTGCACTCGCCAAGTTGTTATCGTTAACTTGCACTTTTACGGAACATCGTAAGCAGGTAGTACGTCTATCTCCGAATCAGACTTTATCGGGGCCCATCGAGATAATGATCCGTTGCGTGCTTTCCAAGATACCGATACGTTCTACTGTTCGATCTTTAATGGGTTTCGCTTCAGTGGCAACAATTATCGATGACTCACGATGCAATTTGAAGAATTACGACTGCAGACGTCGGTTAACGATCGCGAGGGATCCTCTCTTCCTGTAAATCCATCAAGTCGGGATTTATTGATCGCTGCCGATCATTTTATTTCATCTACACGTTGCTTCATTGAAAAACTCGTCCGCACAGGTGAAATTACGGTCTTCTCGGTGCCTGTCTTTATTTATAATTCCATTTCTTCAACTTTTCGTAAAGAATTTAACAAAAACCTCTGCCTTCTTTTAAATAACTCGTTTCATTGCAGTATCGTATCGGAGAGTTTCGAAATAAAAAATAGAAAAATGTTTAAAACGGTTCGCGTAGAATTTCTTTTATTTCTCGCATGAAATGCGATGCAAAATAATTAATCGTGCAGAAAATAGAGGTAAAGAGTAACAGGGGAGTAAAAAAGAAAGAAATAGGAACATCAGCCCGTTTCAAATGATTTGTTACTTTCTTGGACTAATTTACCTAGAAACGGCAGTTCGATGAAAAGTTTCAAATTAGATCGACAGAACAGCAATTCATCTGCCTCATATTTTCTGGCCTGCCGCGTTTCTAGTCAATTTAACGGCCGTAATGTTGTCTGTAATTTTCTTTTTTTCCCTCTCCCCTCTTTTTCTCTCTCTCTCTCTCTTTTTCTCGTTGCCTCTCTTTCTCTGCGTGTCGGCAAAGAATTCGAAAACGGCGGCGCATTCATGGCCGAGTGAGTAAGCTTGTCCGAGTTTAGATGCCTTTCTCTGCGCGCTGCCCAGTTTCCTATTTGCCGATGCACACGTAATGTCGAAAGATCTTTGTGCACGTCGGATATTTCGAGTAACGAAACGACAGGCTTGACAAACCGCTCCAAAGAAACCGGTGGATCCCACAAAAGTAGCAAACTGTCAAATGACCACGCGAACGTACCCGTTTTCTTGCGGGTGGTCCTCGTACACCACTCTGTGAACTTAAAGGGTCCCTGCTTCGCGACCGAAATATCGTCGACTTTGCACTGCTGTGAGTTCACAAAAAATAATCTTACAGCGGTCTACCTGGGCTCGTTTCCAAGGTTGAAACTTCTACTTTTATACCCCTGAATGGAGCTTTTCCGAGCATCCTGGTATGTACGATTTTCCGTTGAATATACGATCCAACGAAAGTGTAGACAACAGCAATTCTAATGGACTTTCGAGCGCCTCTACAGAGATTAAATAATTTTTCTTGACATCCACTCTAAAGTACCTTTGCGGAGGGAAAGTTTCCCCTTTGCAACGATCCCTGAAAAGTTGCTGTGCGATTATCTGTCGACGATTTATTACACTTTGAGTGAAATGTGTTAGGCCATCATTAGAATAATCCAAGGTTGCGTGTGCTACGGAGAGGTCGGCTCGATTGGACTGGTACCCCACGTGTAGTGTGTGCTTAATGTATGTTTAGTGTATATTTAATGCACGTTTAATGTGTACTTAACGTGCAAGAAGTGATAAAGGAACAAGGGGATATAATACTCGTTTCTAAGCATACCTCTAAGCAAACACAGTAAACACGCACTGCATGTGAGCTACAGGTTTTGACAAGTGTACAAGCTTCTCATGATGAATCTTCGGTCACGCTGATACCAGTGGCACACTTTTTACCCGAAGCGCAACAAAACTGTGAGAAAAGATTGTACATCAACTGCTTAGGAGTCGATTTAAAAGGAAGGTTATCATCTATGAAAAATTATAATAGAAATTTATTAAACTCTGCTTCGGTTATGGTATATAATACTTAACGTTACCCCCCTTTCGTGCATAGTTCGTTCAAGCTTCACCGTCGGATGCCATATCGGTTACATCTCCCCCTATTTAACGTAACCACGCATAAAAGGTAAAGCGACGAAATATCAATCGGCCGACAATTCGTCCTCGGGGGACGGGCCCCGTTAATCAGCGGTTGCGCCTCGTCAGCGAGCAGACAGTCACGACACACGGAGTTTCTCTCCCGCGGATCGTTAGAATTGTAAAAGGATGCTTTCCCTCGTGAAAGCATAATCTTTTGCCCCGCGAGATGCGCGAAGCCGTGGAAGACGCCGTGGAAGAGAGGGACCCCGGTGATCGCGCGTTTTCGCCTCTACCCACCGCGAGTCAGGTTCTCGCGGCGTGATTCATTCCCGGGGAATGCGATGTGGCAACGTACCGGGAGGCGAAGCTAGACAGCGGTGGAACCCGCGAGAGCAACGGAGAACACACGAGAGGAGGCGATCGACGCGCCGTGTCTGCACGCTCCGTCGATTCCCTTCGAGCGTTTCCACCTCGCGAGAAATCGTCCGGATGTTACGTCACGTTTGACCCGGTCCACGCGCTGCACAGCACAGCAGTAGCTCGACGCCCGTTTTCGCAGCTTTTCGTCGAGGATGCTGTGCGATCCTTCTTCGCTCTTCGCCAGGACTTCGCCTCCCCTCGATCCCCAAAAGCTAGAATAGATATTACTTTATACACGTAATGGTGGATCTTTGGTCCGTTGGAATGACTGATCGGACGTTTTTATTTAATTGTTATTATAGGTCATTCGAATTGTTAGTAAAGTATGGATCGAATTTAAAGTTGCAAAACGTTTCTTAGGTATTTTTTTATGAAACGAAATCTATTCGGTAACGTATACGTTGTACGAAAAAAGAGCAGTACATACATAACTTGGAACCAATTAAAAAGAAAAGGTTGGTTGGTTTAGGGTATGGAAATGAAATATGTTAATTTGTCTCTTCGTACTTTCTCAACCGAATTACCATTGATTTTATGCAAATAGGCGAAGTAAATATTTTCGCAATACACATAAGCTTTCTTTCTACCACATTTTTTCTTCCTTGATTATATTTACTCAAAAGTAAATCGCGATTCCGGCAATTCCAGCTATGTTTCTGGGAAACGTACAGGCCTCTCTTAGTCTCGCGTTTTAAGGCAACGACTTAACGACTTCTTAACATTTTTACAGTGGAATTCGTAACGGAGGTTTTCTTAGTTTCGTCGGCAAATTACGCGAAACGTTAAAAAGCGAAAGTGGTTTCTTAACCAGCAGTTATGATTCATCGCGTTCACATTGACCCGTAAAAAAAGTGTGAAATTTCAAACTGTCCTTGGATCAACCTTTTATTCTTCGTCCTTGATCTTTTTACTTGACAAGCATTAAAGCACAGGCTCTCGTTCGATTCTTGTACGAAGGATAAATATATCGCACGAGGTATTCAAGCGTAATAATCTTCTATTATTTGTAACACTATATGCATTTGTTGTCAGAACGATATATATGAACATTATATAATATTTACTTGAATATTTTTTATCCTGAAAAATTAACGAGTTAAGGAATACTCTATCAGTATTGGACAATTGTAAAATACAAAATATAACGAAACACATCACGAGTTTGGAGAAAATGGTTAAGTGTCTAACATATGGAATTAGGGATCCTCTGTTGGTTTAACCGCGTAGGGTTTTATTACCAAAATATTTGTACGAAATAAAGGCTAAGATATGGACCACCTGTGGACATCATGGCCCACTACTGTGGAACAACGTCTATGGATTCAGAAGTTGAAGAACAAATAGTCGGTCCTTTACAAACTTGTTTCCTTTTCCAATTTTTAGATGCATTACATATTGCAATTTAGATTCTGCTTATGATTATTCTGATGTAACTTAAATAATAGTATTAATAATTTTAATATTCAAAAATGAAGATATCGAATATTAATAGCAGTAATTGGCAGTATTTATTTGTATACAAATTCTCAATGTTTCATATATTTTACATAATGTAAACGAAATTCCTAAATAATATTTAGTTGCACAACTTTATACGCTTATAGAGCCCATGAAAATAATGAAAATTGTACATTTTGTGGCGTTCGTTTTCTCGAGGCGAACTTTATATCAAGGACCAGAAACCGGTACCAGTCTTGTTCTCCGACGCGAGAGATAAGCTCCTCTTCTCTCGTCCACCTCTTCTGCTTTCGCCGTGCTGTTTTATTCTTGTTCGTATCTCCTTACTTGACTATTAATCGCAAGAATATTTAGCAAAGCAATACTTTATCCATACATATATTCAATAGTTGGAAAAATCTAATAATGTAATAATTACATAAATTAACATTCTCCCCCTGATATTATGGAGATACTGACGTTCACAATTATAAGTTAATAAATAGATACGTTAATTCAGTTAGACCATCCAAGCCAGTAAAAGTATCAATTATTTAACATAAAAAATAAATAACTGAAATAATATTTCAAATATCATGGTACGTAATTTACTTCATCACGAAACCGAGTATAACAAGAACTACGTAACTAAGGGTTGAAAGATTCGATCGTTTGTATTCTGATCGTTCGTAGTAGGGAGCACCTTGCGTTGGTAAACGAAACGCAATTACGGGTTCTTTGCAATCTCATGCTCTATTAATCGGTTCGTAAGAACATAAAGAATGACCGATAGCAAAATTTTACAGAGCTTGTCGTCCTGGATGACGTGTCTCGTGCTCGTGTACGACTCTCCATACATACATATGTAAATAGACACGGAATAAACGGAACGTTATAATAACAATGAGCAACGAGCATCACGGTGGGGGTAAAAATAGCAGGGTCCGGTAAATGTGCGCAGTGAAAGATGAAGGGGGGCAGTGTGACGCATGGTTTGCGGCACGGGGGAACACCATTATTTCCCCTAACGCGTCGAGAATGTCGAACGCGCTAATCCAATGGCAGCGTATGGACGAAAGTTGCCTGAATATTATGCGTATCAATATGCATGATACACACTGGCCACCGGGTACGTGGCTCCTCCGGTTCCGGTCATATTCCGTCCCACAAGTCGACTTTCCAACATTGGGACACCTTGTGCAGTGTACGATAATCAATTTCTGTCAATCTCTGACACGCTAACATTGACGATATCGAGCTGCCAAGTGTGACCTAACTTAACAATCACGGTTTTCTAACAAACGCGGTCGAATAACTTAAATCGTTATAATTTCTTAAAAACATCGCGTTCAATATCAAATTGGTACGATAATATATTGTCGTTCGGTGGTAGAAGTTGAGAGGGCACAAAAGGACAAATAGGAATATCGAGTACGCCACGATTAGACATCGGATTATCGGATCTTTATCGTACTCTCATTAGTAGTGAAAGTTTTTTGTAGTAAAACTCCATTTATTCCTGCCCTTAAAGTGTTATCTCGAATGCTTATCTAAGCGGACAAGTGACTTCATTAGAGAATACCGTCTGTCCGTCAACTTTCTCTCTCGACTTAGCCGCGGTGATATTTTAAGAAGGAAAAGAGAGCGTGTTCAAAAATATCGGGGATCGGACCGTATCGGTTCGGTCGACGCCTGCGCGCGTATCCTTCCGTAAGTCGAGCAAACTTAAATCCGCCTACCGACCGGCGAGCGCGTTGTCCCGACTTTCGTTCGTTAAATTTCGACGATCCAGAGATCTCACGGATCCTGGCACGCTACGTCTACCTATATACCTATCTCGATGAAGGCGCGCACGGCAGACGGTATGCATGTTGCCGGCTAGAAAGGGCGAGGAGGCTTCCGAGCGATGACCGAGAATCGGGGTGGGGATTACGAAAGGACCAATCAAGCCGAGAGCCGACGAGGGTGGCGTGAGTCATCGGCAACGGTCTGGTGGCGACATCCGGTGGCCGGCAGTCTGCCAGTCGGTCGCGAAACGCCACGCCCGCCGTTTCAAATCTGCGAGGAATCCTTTTTCTCGTCTGTGTACCCCGATACACGGGCCCTCGTACGATCGTATTGCGAACGCGAGGGAAACCGGCCCGAGTCTGCGCAACGCGAACAAAACAGCGGTCGCAAGAACGATTTTTCCAGCTGACCGGAAGCCGGCTATCCGCCGAGTGGTGTTCTGTGACGGCTGCCTGGTTGGACCACGTTATCCCGTGCCGGTGCATAACATAGTGAGTTCATTCGAGTTATCGATTCTGGTTGTTTCTCATCCACGATGATCAATATTTCGGTGTGTGTGATTAAAGAAGTCTATCTGGTGTTATTCGGCAAGAGATATCACGAGCCAGTGCTCGGGTTTACCTACCCCCCTTCGGTTTTCTCCGGTTCGAGGAGAATTGTTTTCGGACCCTCCGACCGGCTCAAATGTATTCGGTTCTTCTTAGTTTACTGTTTCGCGCGTCTATGCGACGCTTGTTCTATGTAAACAGTTGCTAATGACACTGAAAGGGGTTACACGAGGCTATAGTTGTCACGTTGCCGACCGAACCAGTCTTTTGCTTAAAATTGTCATTACGACAGAAAATTTGTATCAATATTCAGTTTCTTTCTACCCTGTTGCATATGCACAGTGAGAAAAATACGTGCTCAGATATATTTTGTTAAATGTGCTTTCCGAGTGAATTGTAAAGTGTAACATTGGAAAAAATTATAGTAGAGGTTTTCTCGCGTTTACGAGTCAAAAGTTCGATTCATTGGCGCTGATTCACGGAGAAAGTTGTTCAAACCGGAAATTGAAGGGGTCGCGAAACTCTTGAGGGCACAAGAAATATATAAAACGACAGTAAATAACGCTAAACTTTATTTCTATGTTATTATGATTAATGGATAAGCATTAAGAACAAAATTGGAGCAGGGGCAAAAAATTTGGTACATTTTTTGCATCTAAATTAACAATACGTATAATATTATTTACAGAGTACATAGAACACAGAATCACGTTTTCGTACATTTTAACTTCAGATGTGTTAAAAGTATAGCCACCCAGTAGTAGTTCCATGGTACCCTAAGGATCGTATTTATATTTATCCATCTCCAAATTTAGGCCTTTCACGCTTGACGCTGCGTGTGCTCAACGTTGCATTCTAACTGTAACTAACGAACCTTCTTCGTACTCAGGAGATTTCAGATTAGGGTGTTATTTCTTCTTCGTCAAGAAACACAAATTATTTTTTTACCTATTCGATACGATAGAGAATACAATGGCCAATAAGTAGCGATTTATATAGAATTTATTTAGGATTCTATAATTAAAATTTGCTCGTGCACAAGCTAAACAAATTCGATCCTGAAAATTAAGTTCACTTTCATTGAAATGATCGTCAATCAGGATTAGATGCAGCGTGCATTGCCTCTGAATTTCATACGATTTGAAAATCGCGTTGCAAGAGGGAGGCACCAGTGCCATCCTTTTCATCGCAGTTTTCCTTTTGTCTGCTCCTCCTGACGATTGTATCGTTGAGGGATATACGAAGAGAGCGAAGAAGCGCATCGCTCTCACGATTTATAGCAGAGGTAGTCGAGAGGCGTCGCATTCGTCGAAATATTCGCGAAATTCGCCAATTAACTCGCTCGCGGCGGGCGTAATGTGTAACAGGAAGTGAGATGGAGACTCGAGAAGGTGGCCGCGAATTTTCCTCGGTCGGTAACTCTAGGTGCGCACCACGCGGACCGCAGAGCGATAATAGACGCTGTGCTTAATTGCATTTTATGCCATCGTAAAATGCTACGATCCCGGTGTCGAAGAGAGGAATGAAAGCGGAGCAAATGCGGTGAGCCGCAGGCCCCTGTAACGTAAAACCGTGCGCTGGGACAGAAGCCGAGAAAAGAACCCGACCAACACAGGCCGTTCGAAAAACCGTTCGCGTATATAATTTCTGTTCTCGAAAAATGCTGGTTCTATCTCGGATGAAATATTCTAGTATAACACGTTTCCCGCCGGTCGCACGAAATTACGTTCCTTTTTATATCTTTCTTGCATATCGCAAGAGGACGCGCGCGTAAAACAACACCGCCGCTGTTCAAATAAAAAATTTAACTCGAGCACGACCAAATTTCGCATCGCACGCGCACCCGTGATCCTTAACTTTTTACAGTGCTATATCGAGCTGCACTCGTTGGACATTCAATCGTGAACAATGCGTCTACTATGCAAAGTATTTATTTTACACGATCCCATTCGTGAATGTTACTGATAATAAAAATACGCGCGTCCTGGTCTTTATGATCGTGTTGGAGAAGGTGGGTCTGTAGGCGTCCACAATCAATCAGACTTCCTTCCGCCACCCAACTTCCTAGCTCTGCACAGTACGTACATAAACGCGTGAAGCATTTTCTAAAAAAATGGGTACATGTTTATACAATTATCCCGATCAATGCAAAGTTCCAATTTTTCAATAAGCATTTGGCTTAACCTATTCACTACCAATCACGAGTACACTCGTGGATGACAGAGAATGAGTTAATTCCAGAAGTTTCATAACACACACTTAAGTATGGCAACTTAAGTATGGCTAACCAGTTCGATTGTACGTTCAGTTTTACATTTACTAAATAGCGTTACTTTTTTTTGTTGCAACAGTTAAATCGTTGATATCTGTTTGCAAGAAAAGAAAGTTTATCAGCTTAGTAAATCTATATAAAAGTGTTGCAATTACCATAACGAAACGACTTTCGAAACGTTGATTCGCGAACACTTTTTCTGGCATATGCTCCTCGGCCAACGTTAATGTACCTTTCGAATACCTTATTCGTTATCCGTCTAATCTTTACCAATACAGGCTTAATCAAATTTTTACTTCGGAGCAATCGATTGTTAGCGAATTTAGCTACTTTTTTATGTTTCTATGTTATCTAACGTAATACGCAATCAACGAGGAGAATCAGCCAACTCGAAAATTCTGTTTTAATGAAACTTTGTGCGGGTACACGTGGAGCATAATGAAGTGTGCAGGAAACAATTTCTTTCAGCAGGGAATTACTTTGGAAAGATTCAATTTTGCGGTGAGAAAGATTATGTCCATATATCAGTTGAACTCGAGTTCGCGTTTACACGAGACAAAGGTAACCCAGTTTTAAGTGGTCGATAGCTAGAGTACTAATTCTGTACAGTTTTAACGTCACCTCGCGCAAACCGCACGCATTTATTACCGCGACGTTAAAAATCCAACTCGAAGCTTGCGAGAAGTTGAACGAACCTGGAGTTCTCGTTCGAGATTCGGCAAAAAGTGTTTCGAGTAAAATATAATTGATTCGCGTTAGCAAAATGGTTTCAGATTACCGAAGTTTATGCGATACGAATAGGAAGAAACTTGATTAACTCGGACAAGCCTCCGTGTACTTCATTATGCTCTACATATGCGGAAAGTTTCGTATTAAAATCGGAATACGAACGGGTGACTTTCTTTTTTTAGAAAATGTTACGCTGCACTGGCATGAAAAATGATCGGCTCGTTCATCAGCCCCGTGCCGTCCGAATGTAACCCCAAAAAATTGCCGCATTCCGTACGATCACGAAACGAGAGCAAACGAGCGCATTTAATATCCAACTTTATTGCCGGAATTAACATGAGAGCGTAACACAGAACGCCGTATCGCGTTCCGGCCGCGACTAACAGGAAAGAAAGCGGATCTCCGCATTTTTATGAAAATGTATGCACGTAGCGGCGGATTTGCGGTGTTCACCAGCCGGCCTCGAGGATCCACGCTTCTGTTTCGTCCATTAAAACGATACGGCATTATTTCACGTCATTTCTACGAAAATTTAACATCTCAATTGCATCATAGGTCTCGTTCTCATTCTACAAGAGCAGAAATAAGTTATCTGTTTCTCAAACGATTTGAAGTGAGCTATTTGTAGCGTCAATCATAAAGTCATCGACATTTTTCATGGTCTATCTATAGCAGGAATACGTAGAGATTACTTCGGTACGGAGGTTTGTCTCGAGGCAAGTTTGGAATTGCAATTAGTTTACATCAGTGATTCATACGTTTCCAGGGACTCTTATTTAATAAGATTTAACGTATGCGGGGCTTTTTTAAGAGCGTGATTTCACGTCGCTCATAAATCTTGCAGTTATTCGTAAACTGTTAGAGTAATTCAGAGGATACCCAATGATAACTGTGAATACATTTCATAACGTGGACGTAGCTGTAATACTCGACAGCGAGAATGACTGAAAAATTCGAAGCTAGCTTTCAAGCTGATTAAAAGCTCTTCGCTGGAATTTTTCAGTAAATTACACGGTAATTGAAAGTTTCAAACACGATGAAGGTTTAACAATTTTTTTTTTTTAAATCTAAAAATAATCTCGTTCATACATCTCTCTTTATCATACCACCGAATAAAGGGGGCATGTTACGTGCTATTAGACGCAAGCAGATTAACTTCAAACTCATTCGATAAAAGCACAGAGGGACGCGTTAATACCACTAAATTTTTCCCTCTGCAACTTCCCTCTATCTCGAAATAAGCGAGGAACATAACCCGCCTGAAATGCGTGACTCACCCTGTATGTCATTTAGCCATGAACATATTTAACTCGTGTGTAATACCAAGCCTTTTCTTTGAACGTTCCCTGCTAAGGAAAGGGGTTGGTAATGTAACCCTCTTCAGTTGCACCCTCGTTACAATTAACTTTATATTTTCGTTATTTTCTTCTGGAAGGAATTTTTTCAGAATATTGTAGTAATCATTTCAAGGGAAATTCTCAAAATATGGCGGATGTATAAAAATGTAATTCTTAAAGAACTCGAACTCTGAACCCTTGATGAGCCGGGTAGAGACACAACAGTGTTAATGTGAAATCTGCGTGACATCTACGAGCGTCGGTTAAGCGCGATATCGGCTCGCGATGCAACAAGTTGAATGGATTTGTAGAAAAAGGAAAAGGTTAAGCGAGTTCAAAGTGGAGGTCAGTGAGCGGGATATAAATGGTCGAAAATCGTTGACGACACGCCAGCTTTAAAGATTGATACGAACCATCGCGTCCAACGGGGATAAAGCGATCATTCAGCTTTATAAAAAGATGCAGACCTTGCCTCTACCATGAGGCACGGATTTGTTCGACGGATAAAAATGTCTGCGCATTAATGTTGTGATAAAGCATTCTGTGAAACAGTACTATATCGGGTGACACGATACTGCGAAGAGGCCGTAAAGAAATGTGCTTAACACGAGCTTATGATAACTGCGATTATCACTCGAAAGTATAGCATATATGTATATTTGTAATAGTAACAATCGGAAAGAACTATTGTTCCATTGACCTCCATTTTCAAATTAATATTGGATATCGGTTTTTCATTTAATTTTTTCTCCACTAATATAAAAGATAGTATAGGGTCGCGACACTGTTACAATTGAGCAGGTGATGACTCTGCGTGTAAAAATAAATATCAACATTAACTCTCTAGAGACCCCGTCGAGATCTCTTATCAGATACTTAAAGCATGATAAATACGACTTATCAAACAGAAGAAAAATGGTTTCTATACAAAGTTGCTGAACTACAAACAACAAATAAAAAGGGGCCATTAATGGAAATAATTCCTGGAAGGACTTTGTTGTGTCGGGTATCGTATTATTCAAATATTAGTAAGAGTCTGAGTTGGGCGTGTCGACGATATCGACATTTATAACCGTAGGGTAATTTCCAACCCTCGATATCGGAGGTTTATATCCTCGATAAGGCTTTTGATCGCATCAGAAGTTTGTCAACGAAAACAATACTGATTGAAACCGTGTTTCAGCTCGATGAAAGCTGAATCGTTCGTATCGCGTGGAGTGAAATTTTCGCGAAAAAAATCGCGTGGAAGGCCTTACCAGCAGCGATGCTGACGGTCAGGGCCGATGAGCATCGGTTCAACGATCGTTCCGCGAGCGAGTCTTGATTTATGCGCGCACCACCTACATAATTCATATTACTTAGATACAGTAACAGTTCGAAGGCAGAAAAGCTTCGCAGCAGGAAGTTTCGCTAGCGAGCTGGCCCGCTTTCTTTTCGTTCGCCTAACGAATGAGCCGATTTGAATAAATCACTCTGATTACTGATACTCGATCCACGTACCAGACGCGATCGTTCATCTTCCCAAGTAGCGCCTCCCTTTTTTCTCTTTTCAGAACTCCAACGCTCCGTTGCTTTCCATATTGCGATTTCATCTGAACACGTTCAAGTTGAAATTAAATGGCACGCCTGATAAATTGATTTTAACACGACTCGGCGATATCGGCTGGAAAGAAGAAAGTTTTTATACGATTCGGATTGGAATATTCTTCTCTCTCGCAACTTTTGAGCCCAACTAGAATTTCATAAGCAATTTCATTCATTTTTAGCGACCCCGAGACTTGGGCTAGTTTGTCTGAAATAGGCAGAAGCAAAACAATTTAAATCTAAGTCCTTCGCAGGAAAGAAAATTCTCACATTATTTCTGTAATCGAACGAACTCGGTGTAATTACGAACAGGATTGTTTATCTAAAAAGTAACGAAAATGAATTTGGATAGACCCCAAATATAGCTCTGCAAAGTTGTTTTCACCAATGTGTTCCCAGCACCTCGAATCCATAATGAATCACACGGATATCGTAAAAGTTAAACGCGCTAAAACAGCACGTCCGGGTTTAGCAAGATTGATCGAAATTCCCAACCCTAACTAAAACCTCCCTCGCCATGAGTCGCGTCTCGTGACTAATCCCGAATTACATTTCGTATGGAACAAATTAAAAGTAATTCGTACGGCCAACCAACCTATCGATCGGTCGAAACACGTCCGTGTGCTCCGATGGTGTGTACATATCCATGGAACAACCGGCTGTCACGCCCGTTTTCTAGGGGGTCCCAATCGATAATAGTTCGTTCAGCGCCACCCACGAATTTCCACGAACTGCTGCGTCAACATCATTTCTTTTTTTTCACGCGATTTCGCCTACTTACGTATACGCAACACCATTAGACAGAACTAAATGGTATTAACCGGTGTAGCAGGTGTGGCGCGTGTCTGCTCGGTGACTGGAGGTGATTAAACGATCTTTCGATTATGTTTAGCTGCTTAAGCGCTTTCAGGACGCGCGTCACGTGAATATCGAACGTGTGATTCAATTGCAGAAATATGGGATGTTTGTGTTCATAAAAGTAGAGGATCATCCTGAAAGTAGTATATCGTGCAGAAAAACACAAAAGTTGGCGAGTTCGGAACAGTTGTTCGACGGTTACCACGGAACTCGATGGGGAAGGAAAGCGATAGAGGGTGTCATAAATTAGGTCCCTTTCTCCTACTGCGTCCGTAGCTCTAAGGGTTCGAGTGTTTTGCTATTGTGACGTAAGACCCACCAGGACCCGACCAGTCTCTCCTTCTCGAACAGTTTTCTAAGACTTTCCAGGAACATGTCACAGGAAGCTACGTACAAATAATATAGAATAAAGGGGACTGGTGTTAACACAACCGTCTATTGTCCAACCGCTGTTGCATTACCCTGGCGCGTGTAATCCAATATTTCCGTGTAATTTAAACTGTTCTCGTCTGTGCAGTACATTGCACGATGAAGAGGTAATTTCTCACCGTGATGTTAGCACGTTCTCTCGTTGCAAAATGGTTCTTTCGTTTAAACGATGCTTTAGCGTATCGTTTAAATGGTTTTAGAGATTTCTGCCATTCTTAACGACCATTCTCATTGTACGATGCGAGACCTCCTTTGGTTTCGAACGGAAATGTTGGCGACATGATCCAACAACTTTTAAAATAGCAAAAATTTCATATCAAGTTTCTTTAACTGCATATTTGGGACAGCTCTCTAAAATATAAAAGAAGTAGAGAAGTAGTAAAGAAGAGTATAATCGTATGGGTTTTCTTTTATCTAAACTGTTTCTTTCTCTCTCGAAGAAAAATTGCGGCAAGTGTATTATCAAAATATATTGCAAACGCGAGGTTCGACTCGTTAATAAACATGAAAATCGCTCATCCTCTGTGCAGCGAATGATTAATAGGAAGGCATTTCGCAGTCCATTCATTAACGAGGGAACGAAAACAAAAAGCCCCAGCGTAACGGTGTAAACGTTAATAATGGTGATTTGATAGATGACCGTTTGGCAAAACGGTTATCCATCATTTCGCGTTTCTGTCGGCTTTCGATACCTCGTGCACGATCGATCCATTCTTGAACGAATCACTTCCATTGGCAAAGAACAGGAATCGCATTAGGGAATTGATTCTGATTACACGTTACAACCCGTTCGATCACAGTCTTTGCAACAATGTTCTAGGAAACGGGGCATTTAATAGCGGATAGACGTTGAATAATCCATGACTAAACTTATTCCCGTCACGATTTGCCCGTCCGTAAGAAACGGCTGTTAACACTGTCAGCTCATTTTCATGCAGATTAGGATTGTGTCACCGTTCGATTTTCAGTCGGCTATTTTGACCGTTTAAGACGACGGATCACCGTGCGAAACTTGCAAATACAGCGAATTAATTATGTCTCTTCGGACTCGATCGTCCCGACTTCTCTTTCATCTCTCCGCAGCGCGTATTCACCCCACCACTGTTAACGTATCGATCGCATAAAATGCTCCAGATACGATATCTTTATTTCGCGGAAGAAAACAAGATAGGACATTTTAATTCACTTTCTAATTACTAATTACACCCGTGTCTATATTTCTTTGAATATCGCTTTATCCGCTCGCGTTGCGCGCATACGAACATACGCGATTACATTGCCAAGCAGCTAGCCGATACTAATTAACGACACGATCGATCTTCGGGTCGAAGTCAGAAAGTGTGACGAATAAAATAATTTAATCGACCCGTTCCAACGTGACATTCCGAGTAGATATCGTTCGCATCGCGAAATTACTCCTTCTGTCCCGTCGATCGATCGGGCTCGCAAAGTCCGGATTACTTCCGAAAGTTCACCGCGGGACGAGAACGACGGAAATAGTCCCGAGAAGGAAGAAAGTCAGGCCGATCGGAGGACGCGCGGTGGCTGGAGGAGATTAATGACGGGAAAAGGGCGGCGGTGGAGTCACTCGCGTGGACGGGAGACCGAAATCGAGAAGCTCGGGACGCTGAGGCTTTGGGAAAATAGAAGGAGCACCAGTTGGGGTGACGAACGGGGTGGGATGGAAACCTACGCAAGACGTGTCGCACCAGGTCAACGCACTTGCATTCAGGGACGCACTTTCGCGGTTATGCTGAGTGGCTCGCTGGAAGCAAGCCATCTCGGCGCACGGTGTACACCGATAATCATGGTGCGGCTTAAATATTGCATAATTATCTTTAACCCTTTCCACTGGTATTTGTTTTGGAGATCGTTTTTCACATTCGTTCAGGGTGAGAGCATTTTTCTGGGGACGTCGTATTACATGTCGGTTGAGTAGGAAAAATTAATTCACATTTCGGTCTGCAATTAAACGAATATGATTTGTTTTATATTTCAGACAGAACGAAGTTGAAGTGTTTAATAATATTTAATTGAGTGGGTTGACGTTGACGCTGGAGAATGAACAGAGGAGGGAAACTGCGTTTGAAACATGCAAATGTTGACAGAGCTGGTATCTGATGTGCTGTTTTCATCACAAGTTTAACGTCTCCTCGTAAAATTCCCTTGCGCGCTGGAGAATCTGTTGTCCTTCCACCTGTTGTATTAAACGAGGATTCCTTTATGAGAAACATCTATTGTTGTTCCTTAGCGTTCCTAATTGTATTAGATTTCCAGCGTTGCGCGTGCGATATTACATCAGGCGGCAGACCAGCAATATAATGATTATAATTACGTAATTTCACATCGTGGCCTGTTTCGGGTCATATGAATCATAGCCATCGTAGCTGATTCATGTGCTGCAAATAGTCGTTGCGCTTGGAAATCAGCGACAAAAAATCAACAAGCGGGCCTGATATTATTCACAATCGATACGATAAGAGACAAACGTAATAGTATATTTTAGATCGCGAATTTTCTAGACAATCGAATGAGTCAGACAGACCCTCGTATGTTTTAATTGTCCCGTTGTACGAAACTGACAGCTTCGGATATTCGTTTAAGTATCATTAGTGATCGGAGCATTTTTGTATAAAGTGCCTGTATCACAGTGACAATGACAGTTCAACACTATACAAAAAATGCGATATTATCATTTATTAGCGTCACTTAAAAAAGAAAAGTAATTTTCAGAAAGATTAAAGAATCCTCTTATATACAAAATTTACATATTTCCGATACATACTCGGACAAATTGAGTTAGACTTCTGTCCGGCTATAAACTGCGATTATAATCGTAGAATGAATCATACAATTGTAGTAGGTTACGTCTCTTCCTCAATTATAATTGGAAATAATCAGGAGAGGAAGACGTTTAATGATTTAACGAGATTCCACTTTCTATGACTCCGTCGTTTTTTTCCCGTACCTTAACGATACGGTTACAAAAAGCGCAGTTGCGCTTTTTATTTAATTAGGGTCGTTAACGACACATTGCGAGAGGACGTATTTTATTAAATTATCTTTAACCTTGTTTCACCATGTATTTTTACGTAAAACGATCCATAGAAGTGCAAATACTATTTTACGTATATATCCTGACATCTTCTTTTCTTTTTATTTTTTATCTTACTACGTGTCTCTTACTCGACTCAACAAACCATGCATACGTTCCCTAGGACACATTTCAGTCACGTCCATTGAAAACTATGGGTGACTACGCATGTGTCTGTGTTTCGCATATTAATTCGAAATACCGAAATCGAGGCATTCTTCTCTCGCGCCTCTAACAATCCCTTCAGAATCTCCATATATCTCCATCATCCCCTTTCGCCATAAGAGTTCATACGAAATTCTCATTATCATAATATACAAGATGTTCGCAAACTGTCGATAGGAAATTTGAGAGGTAACTTTGTAACCCAGATAATAAAAATTAAAAGACAAATTGAGATGATGCACGTATACGCGCGCTAATGATAAGAGTCATCTAAGGCATGCGTCACTCGATGCAGTCGACCATTCAGTGGACTCTTATCATTAGTAAATATGTATCTTCAAGGCAGATTTTCAAGATCCTCTTCTCGATAACAAAGCATCGTACATTATTTGATTATCCTCTATCTTCATCCTATTTCGGCTTCTAAAATTGTCTAATCGACTTCCAAATATTCGACGATAAGATCGCGATAGTATGACTTCGTAGCTAAGAGCAAGTATTTATTCACGTTGCAGACGGATTCAAACGCGCGCACCAGATCCTGCTGCAGTGGGCGAAGCAGGCAGGTTCGAAGGACAACATCACCGTGGTCGTGGTCCTGTTAACGCCAGCCAGTGCGATCGCAGCTAGGCCTCTGCACGCCCATCCGTACCACAGTTTACAAGTGAATGATATACTCGAGAAGATGAACTCGAAGGACAAACCGATGTTCCTGGGCATCGACGACGCGCACAACGCGATCAACTCGAACATCCTGAAGCAGTCGATGATCGGGCAGGAGCCGCGCGACCACGAGGACGACGGTATACTCGCCGCCAGCAATGGCAAACACGAGAACGGCGACGCCGATTACGATTACTCGGACCTGGGCCCCGAGACGGACGTCGACGCCATCGACGACGTCGTCGCGATGCCCGTGAAGAATCTCTCCTACGATTTTTACAAGGACACCGACTCCGTGCACCACGAGGACGTGGTCGCGATGCCCGTCAAGAACCTCTCCTACGAGTTTTACAAAGACACCGAACCCGCGCACGATCACGACGATAACGACGACGACGACGACGACCAACCTGACAACGTGACGAACGTACTGGACAACATGGACCTCGACGAGTCGGGCAACGCGAACATCAACGTGAACGCGAACGTGATGCACGAATCGATCGCCGCGAACAATCTGCATGAGAACGACGAGGACGACGACGAGGACGAGGAGGACGATGACGAGGACGAGGACGAGGACGACAACGACAACAACGTACGCGAGGATAATGAGATTCGTCAGGATCTCGATGTATCCGGGGAGGTCACGGTGTCCGAGACTGTCCATCAGGGCGAGGAGGCCGAAGCGCATGTTCGCGAGGTGATTCGCGAGGAAATGGACAACAAGGTACGCGAACAACTCGAGGGGAACACGGACGACGAAGAGACGCAGGTGAAAATGGACGATTACGCGGACGACGCGGTGGACGTCGTCGACGAGGCAGCACCCTTGGACTATGACGAGTCGCCACCCTCGCCGCAAGCTAACAGTAAGTCTGAACAGCAAACTAAACCGCGTTTCTGTCGACGACCCGTTTCATCCTGGGTAGCCAGGTGCGTGTTGTTCGTCGGGAAATTCGTATTCCTCAGTTTCATCTCGGTATACGACTTCTCCAGTTTCTAAAACGATCGACGGGTTTTAGTCGCGTTCAAGCACATGATTTGGTGTCTATGGGGGGATGGGGTGATATTGATAGGGTTTGGGGATCGTATACGCAGCCACGCACGCTTTCTTTCTTGACGGCTAATTGGGGTGTTTGTCGAGTGTTGTGGGGTGTTTTGCGTGATGGGTAGTGGAATCGAATTGAAGGCTGTTCTTTGTGAAAATAACTTTTTTTTTGTACAAAGGTATATGTTGTAGATTAGTACGTCAATTGTCATGAAGTTGATGGTAATTAATCGAACTAACGTAATTAAACTACAATTAACAACTTAAATAATATACGAATGAAGTATTGCATTCCTATTGTATATACATTTCTGGAAAATAGAGTACTGGTATTTAGTTATGCGATAGCAAAGTATAGATTTACTTTTTTTTTATCTTAGCTTTGAAATCATTAGTAGTTAAAAATGTAAATCCTCTTATCGCAATATGCAGAGTCCATTACGAACGATTTTTTTTTCATTCCAGTTTTAAGTGAACATAAAACATATATTTTTATTGACCTGTTTCTGATACATCTACAACTGTGTAGTATTAATATAAAAGGCAATTCACGAGTACAAAAGTCTACCTGTATAGCTTTTAGATAATTAGAGAAATACTATTTTTAGTACTTGTTTGTATAAAGTTATGACCATATTTTTAATTTTTATTTTCACGTTGAATCGCCTCTCGTTGATTGGATTCTTCTACAGAGAAACAAATACTTTGCGGTCTGTATAAAATAAAAATTGAATTTTTAATTCAACAATTCGAACTGATAGATATTTTAAAACTTAAATACAGGACACACTTTGCGCACGTGTGCTGGTGTTCTCAAATAATATTCAGATATTTAACGTTTCCGATAAGAAATTTATTTGAAAACATACATAAGTATTTACTAGTACTTGACATATCGGTAGCAAATAAATATTTGCAAAATATTTGTTTTTCCCCCGCAGAACACCCCTTACATATACACATACGCATGCAGTTCACGAAGATAAGATTAAATAGCTTAAAAGAATATTGCATTGAGCGGGTAAAGACGGGCTACAGCTTTTAAATCCGTGTGAAAGACTGATCCAAGCGTAACCAGTAATTTTAAGATATCAGCTATACAGATTAATGGGGTTTATTGCTCGTGTTCAAGTTTAAAAGGGAAATAAAAGCAACTTTTATCGCTACTTTCGGGAAGAAAGCAGCCAGTTCATTTTCTGATAACGCTGGAACGCCTTCCGTGGCGTTAGTCTGGTCTGCCCGTTTCAAATGATTGGATTTTGGTAATTCAGAGAAACCGGTTCGAAAGAGGGTCAATACTGTCGGGTATTTTCGGAGATCGTTACGTGAAACTTGCGTTTTCTTACGCAGCATCGAAGTATCGGGAGGAATGCAATATTGACCAGTGTTTTAAAGGCTTTCATGCACATTTTCAGGTATGCTGTAGATCAATTAGACTGTAATATAACTACTGCTATTAGGATACTTTTAAGTAATCCGAAATTCTCTTTCGTAATGATGAAATATCCGATTTAACTCACGTTTAGAAGTAATAATCCATAAAAGTGGTTATCAAAGTTTCCACGGAAGATGACCTAATTCGAATATTCAGAATTTAATAAAAGTTTATCTAGAGAACACTTTTTAAAGAGGAAGCTAAACTTTGCCGTGCTAAAGTTAATCCTTAAAATTTCCGCGGTTTCTTAGATATGCATCCTTCGATTCAAGCTTCAAACTTCTGTCGAAATTCACATAAAACAAATAAAATGTACAATCACTTACACTTTGAATGTTTCCATTGAAAATGTCTACTTTCTTCAAACTAAGAACCGTAGTTTAAATTAACTTCGACTTAACACTTTGACCACGACGTACAGCTGAACGATATTAGACGTCACCTGACCAACGGTTCAAGGAACAGTGAAGAAAATGTAAACTTCGCTTAAGCGTACTGTGATTTCCTCCCTACTGTTTGCGTTTAAATTTCTTCGGGCAAAACTCGCGCTAAAGTCGCCTGTGTGTCGATCTGAAAAATTCTACGTAGAAAATTGAGCATGGCGCACACGGGCTACCTTTTTGTCCGGGAATACGTACATGACCACATATTAATAATTTATGTCATAGTTTACGTCATACAGTAGAGGTTTAAATTTAGAATAGAACTAAAAATGGCAAGTGCCCTTCTGAACGGTAACGCGCGCGTTGCAACATGTATCGATGTAGGAGATACATAGAAGGCCATATCGAAAGTGCCCGTTGCAAGTTATGGACGTTTAATCCACTGTCCTCTATACCTCTTCTTCTTCTTCTTCCTCTTGCCTAATTACAACTGCGCAAATTACTGCGATCTCTTCGTAGCGTACGGTGGAATTAATGACGATGATATTGGAAACGAACAGGTTTGCCGTCACATAAAAAGCGCGCACAGTTTTAGCGGTAAAATTGTCTGTTCGAATTACGCGTGCGACAATAGCGCGAAACTGTCTTGTAGATTGTAGTCAGTGGGCAACTAGCCTAGGACACGGGTTTAGTTAGCTCAAGGCCAATTTCCGTCTCGCTCTCTTTTGCTTAGCAGTTCAATCCACCGAACGAGTCAGAGGTAGACGAAAGACGGCCTTGGACGGCCTAAATTCGTGCCTCGTATTTTGGTATTCAATATTTCAACGCGCTCGGAAACCGCAAAACCTCCTTGCCTCTGCCACAAATTATTCAGGCGCAGGTACACATCCGATTCGGTGATTATAGGCTCGGAATTTTTTACACCGCAGAGAATTCACAGACTTCAAGTGCTTTTTACCAATTTATTTCAGAGGAACGAAAGGAGATACAGTGTTGTAATAAAATAAGAAAATCAAGAATAAGAAGACTGTATTCGTAGCGTAGTTTTAGGGAGAAACGACTTTGAAAATTTTCGCTGTATCAGTGTGCAGTCATGCATCGAAGAACTTTCAAAACCTTTTTCTCAAATACCATGCTTCGAACACTATTTTGTTATTCTTCATTTTCGTTTTATTTTTCCATCTAGAAGCGTCCTTTAGCATTATTCCCAGAAGTAGTCGAACATAGTATATTTACCAAAGCTTTCAACACGTATTCGTTCGTATTTTTGTCTGTTTACATTATTTACTTCCTTCCATTTTACCAAATATCTTTCTCAGGAATACTTTACACAATTGGAAGGCGTAAAAACATCTGAGAATTCAGTGTTTTCTACTCTGCAGATGAGTAATGAATAATCCGAGCTGTTCAATGGAATTGTTTAACGAAACCCACTTCTAACTGAAGCAAACAATTTTGCATTTAACACGACGTAATATAAGTATATAGGAATGGAATAGTTTTCGAGAAAATAGACTAATTTCAGTAGAGATAATACAATAGAAACAGTAGTGGATTGAAGGAAGGGCGGCCATTACTGTCGTCGATAAAAGCGTTCTCTCGCTAGTATTATCATGGTATCAAATTTGGTCTAACTCGTTTTGGATAAAGGGTACGATATTATACCTGTTCGAGCCATAAATATGAATGTCAAACGTGGGACGGTCGAACTGTTACACGTTCGTTCTATCGTTCAGGAACCCGGCCCACTTTCCGCTGCACTTCGACTTTCACCACCTTGTGCCAGTCACTGCACTTCCTGCACTGATTGTCATCCGCCTCGCAGAATTACTTGTCAGTCTTCTTCTTAAACTAGAATCTTCCTTATCTATTTCTTTTTTGTCTCTCGTATCCGTCGAACGACTATGCATTGCTTCAACTCTTCATTATTAAGCATATAAACGATACTCTTTAGCACCATGTAATAATAAGTATGCACTTTACTATGGTATTCGTATTGAAAGGCGCTCAATCTGGAAGTACAATACAGTAAAATATGATATTTCTAGTTTTCTCACTTAGGCTTACAAATAAGGTACTTGTGCGTAGTTGGGTTTTAGCTTTATGTAATATCTATTAGTTTTAAGTACATCAGTTATAGTAAGCTTATTAAAATACAAGCATATAGCAGCTACAATTAAGTATTGACATATATATTCATACATTTCAATGAGATGGTTTACATCGCATTTTACATTCCATTTTCACGGTATTAATTTTTCGTAATTACCTGAAAATATTATCATGTAATGAAAATTTTAATGTACGTAGCATATCTATTGATTAATGAGTATGTGCATAAATTCTATAATAAATGCAATGATATGCTAGTAATTTTTGTAGCCACTGTATGCGTCATAGTAAAATGAACTGAACTACTTACATTTTAATGCCTTTTATTTGATGAGTTCAGTTGGAGGGAAGTTTTTCTGGCCTATACATTTGCATGCTATACATTTAATGTAACAACGAAATATAAAGTACTTCAAGACTATAAATAAAGAAGATTTGAGCAAACAATATTTGAAAGTGCTCTATTTCGCCTACTTGCCTTATTGGGATCAGTTTGGACTTCAAATCGACTTTTGTTTTCTAGTAAATTGAATTTGAAATTTTCTGCAAGACATACATGCATTTAACCGTCTTCTCTTGAAGATCTTTATTGAAATATATTACTTATATAGAAGTTATTCGAATGATCATTTCACCCCAATAAAAAATGTTATATGCATGTATGCTTAAACAAATTTTTAAATTCAATTCTCTCAGGAAATTATCATACATTTTTGAATTTATCTTTGCATGTAAAGTAACGTCCTGCCCAACTCTGTAAAAAATCCTATAAGGGTGATGCTTAAGAGGAATGAAACGATGAATATTTTCGTTCGCGGTGCAACAGGAAAGGCGTTACTGACTGTTTTCTTCGAAGCACAGCACGATATTAAAAAAGGAGAACCGTCACGACACTTACGTGCCAAAGAAGCCACGTATGCTGTTCATGTATGCGCGCAGTTATTCACTGTACCACGCCCCTCTTTTTCCATCTATCTAAATTTATCTGGGCATGCAGTCGCAAGGTCGTTTTACTCTTGTTGCGCCCTCCGCAAATTTTCCTAATATTTAATTATGTAGTCCTTGGTTACGATTTTCGTACTATCGAGGAATTTCTATCGCACTCCTCTTACTTTCATTCCTCTGCCTCTTTCCAAACCCGATATTTGGTAATCGTACAATTTCTTTAAAGAAATGGAACGTACATAGAAATTTTCTTCACCCTTCTAAATACCGTATACATTCTACATCGAATATTTAAATTTCTCATGACTGCATAAACACGGACGAACCGTTAACAATTTACCGAAAAGTTGTGCCGGAAGCTTGTACTATAAAATAGGAGGCATCAAAGATCGTATAAATTATTGGCGATAATCGTGTTGGTCGCACGCGCACGAAATCAGCACCGTCAAATTTGCCGCCAAACAGCAGAAGCATCTCGAATTGTCGTCAGTAGGTGCTTGAGAGTCGCAGCGCATTCCGATTGGCGGACGGGGAAACGGGCGTTGGCCAATGACGGTGCGTACCGCGTGGGCTGGCTGGAAGGGGGTTCCGGCAGTTGGACTCGAGCCCCGGACGATTGCGAGTGTGCGTCTCCTTTGATCTTGCTCGAACTGTGTTTTCGTTGCGCGTACGCGATCGGATTTGTGCATCGTGCGTTTCCATTCCCAAATCCACCGGCTATCTCGTTCTGGTACGTGCGCTGATAAGAGATCGTTGCCGAATCTCCTGTCGGATACAGAAGCGGACGGTGCCAGCGAGAGAGCGTTCTTTAAGGTACGTTAATCACGTCCACCATGAACGGTCTGCGGCGAATTTAAATTTGGAACGGATGCCGGCCGGCGTTGAATGTGCACCGGTCGATATTCTGTCATTCCTCGAATTCCTCAGTTGGTTTTCGAACTCGTTGCGTAGTGGAACAACGAGGAGGGTATTTCTTCTTATTCGTCGAGAAGTTGTCGTTACGTTACGATTGTTCGTAAAACCGTCCCGACGTTTTCTTGTTTGCCACGCGAGAGGGCCGTAGTTCGTCACGGGGCTTGGCTGGATTTCTCGGAAACGAATTCGAACGGTTTCGCGTTGATGTCTAGCCAACACCCGGTGCGAAATTCCTCGCGTTCGGGACCGATACGGTAGTTTTGTTTTTGGTTCCTCCTTTGTTATCGTCGCGTTACTTTGAACCCAATCCAATCTGTGCAGCCCCCTCGTCGATCCCCGAAGGTGGAACGTCTCTACGGTAGTGGTGTGCGTTTCTAAAATGATCGGTGAAAAAAAGTCTCGTTCCCCCTTGACGACAGCGTGGTGTACGTACCTACCTTTAGCTTATAGATAAAGCGCAGATGTTGCGTTTCATGGACGCGGTGCGATGTTTACGATATAGTGCAATTCTGAAATTCTACCATCCCGTAACATTTATTATTAACTTCCAGATCGTGGATGAAACCGTGAATTAATTTACTATTGGTATTTAAAAAACGGTTGCAAATTCAAATTCTACTTTTGACCTACTTGTATTCTGGCACTAGCATTTGATGTAATGTTTTGATTAATCCTGATGTTTCAAGCTTCCTAAAGTGTATGGTACGCGATCGTGCCGAGAATATAGACGATGATATTATTCTTCGTTGCTTGAAAGTGATTTGTAGTCTGAAATTATCTTTCGCTAACTGTTCTGCATTTTTATATCACGTTTATGTATCTATATCTCGTAGATATAAAAAGAACGAAGTAACGTAAAGTTGAAAAATTGACAGATCATTGTAGCATGTATACAAGCTTCGTGTAATTCAGCCAAAAGAGATTTTGCATCATATGATGTCGCGCACATTACGCATTAACAATTTTACGTATCTACTAGAACTTTGCATTACAGCAAGTTAAAAATAGAACCGAGCGTTTAACACCAGTATTCAATCGAAATTAAAAGAGTTCTGAATAAATTCAATTCTCATTTTGCATGCAACTAATGATAGTTTGACCCGAATGTGTCTAAAACAACGACGTGAAGTACGATAAATTTTCTTTCTTTAGTTCTGCATATTTAGTTCTGCATACAAAACTTTATAAGCGTGTTTTACATTTTCATCGCTTGAATATCTGTAGTCTTATAAAATGTAAAAGTTTCTTTCACTCGTTAATTGAAAGTTAATATCAAAATAATGCATCCTCATTTAATGACATCATCTTTCTATTATCTCATCTGTAATAACCCGTACGAGAGACATTCTTATAACTACCGATTATCAGTTCGTGCTTTGATATGAATTAACAATCGTCATTAGCATTTTAGAAACATTAGGCCAAGTGTCATATTGTACCAGATTAAAAGTAATTGTAACCTGTGAGACACACTTATTTTAATATTGCGCAATTCATTTCTTGCAAGTTGACCAGTTTTTATTTGATTATAATTTTTCAGATTTATTTACATATTTATTTTAGATATTTTATTTTAATGTCTCAAATGTGCATAAAAAATTGACAATTGAAACGAGAGAGTAGTTTGATCTATTGACTTGTTTCACAAATTTGTTTGAGGTTACTATGTGTTACGTCATGCTTGTTTAGAATATCGAAATCATACATAATTTACATACAAATATAAATATATGTACATGTGCATGCAGAAATGATATTCATATCGCGAAAATATGGTGGTGGATTTGCAATGCAACAAGCATATGCTACCCGTATTTGTCATAATCAACAATGTACCAGCCTTTTAGCCAAATGTAAGAATTAATTAACGTTTGCAAATGTACGATTGGAATACGGGTTTCCGTCATTTACTTTAACATACACTTAACAAGATAAATGGCCCCTGTAGTACAGAAAAATTGATAGAAGTTATTAAATACTCTCTTATTTCTATATTGTAAATTCTCAATTTTTCAATTGGGTTTTGATAAATTTATTACAGATTTATAACAATTTTATATGAAATACTCGAAAGGTTCATAAGTCTTTATTTCCTAACTATAATAATTTGTTTTTCTTCTAAATGTATTTTAACTGTGTCCAGTGACAATTATCAATAAGTGTACGTCACGAAGACAATAATCTACAAGTATTGAAAGACAAGTGTCGTACAAATTACGTGGCGTGTGATAAGAGATGCCACGATATGCAATAAATTATATCTTGAGCATCGTTCTATTTCGAGAGAGGCGAAGAAATATTCTTATGTGCTTTTAACACTTTGCGGTCAGCTGACGGTATAGATTCATTACGATGCAAGCAGAATATTATTGACGGTGTATGAAGACATCTACGGTATATCCGGTTTAAATGTATACTCCCCATTATTGTTCGAACTGTTGAAAAAACAAACGGATGTTTTCGATAAAAATTGTTTGATTCGATAAAGAAAGCTTAGGACGTCTCAACTTTTTGTTTATACCGTCATTTACACAGATCTCGTATATCAACAAAATTAACTTCAAGTGGAAATAAATATTTCTATTATTACTCGTTTATTGCGCATTTTAAAAACAACCGCGTTGTTGAACCGCGTGTATTTCGTAGCAAGCGGAAAAGAATATATTTTGAAAAAAATTGTTCTTCTGTCCGGAACAAAAACTGCTGTCTTGACCTGCATTCAACAGTAAAATCAAATGCAAATGTGTTATATCTGTGGATAATAAAAAGGTATAAACGTTACAATTTTAGATAACAATATTTTAACTCTAACAGATATGTTTATATTAGCTTATATTGCAATCTAAAAACTAAATGACTACCACGGTGAAGGCAGCGTCTATAAATTCATTTGAATGCAATAATATCTGGAAATGTTTGCCAACGATACGTTTAACTGTCATTAAAAAGTCAGTAATACAGGTAGCCTGATACTTTTGCTCGGCACATAACGCACATAATACGTACATATTATGATATCAGTTTCTCTCAGTCAAAGAACGCTTTGCCTTGACACAGACTTGTAAATCGCAAAGTGTTAAATTATTTAAAACTTGAGCGTTAAGTTATTTAAAAATGTCAATACAAAACTGCTTTTCAATCTTGATAAACATATAACAAAATTCAGACGATGCAAACAGAATGTATCAATTTAAAGCTGAAATCTGCAGATGATTAATAGTAAGCTTCAATGAATATCTCTTGTTATTGCACTCGTGCCTTTGAACCATATAATATATTCAAAACATTTTTACGTCATATCTCTTTGGAAGTTGCAAACATAGATAGCCTTTAAAATGGCTTATTGTTTGTATGCTGTAGCGAAACCTGCGTTCCAACCTTGATCAAGTGCAATACGAGTGTTCAGCTGATTCAGTTCTGTCTTTTCGAGGCAAACGTACACGTCCAACTAAACGCTGGACAATTCGTATAATAGAACATTCGATGGCTTGATTTATGTAATAAATGCAAGTTCTTTGCTCTACGTTACATGTTTAAATTTTATGCACATTTGACTTCTTAATTTAAAATATAATTCGTGATATAATACGTCAATGAGGATAGCACTTTTAAACGAGAACTATTCAGCAAGTTTTAGCCATAATTATAAACCACATATTAATTGCATACCTGAATATCAAGTACGTAAAAAATGTAGAACATTAGCAATTTTGTATTTTTTTCTAAGTGCGCGCAATGTACGAGGCCAGTCGCTTACTAAAATTAATCGGAGACCGACCGAAGGGGCGGTGTAAAAAAAATTAAGGGTGGCGCAAGGTAAACACGAGGTGTAATCGCGTGTTACGAGGAAAAAAGTGGAACGTGTCGCTCACGAAGGGTAATCGAAAGAGGGAAAAAAAAGTTTGAGTATATTGTCCCTGACGTTCAAAGCCCGATGTCCCTCGAATCGCGTGCTACTGACCGTATTGTAGTTTCGAAAGCTCGAAAAGATATAATGCGGACGGTTTTCCGTGCCACGACATTAGCGAGGTCTCCTCTCCCGTCTGCAAGCTGGTAATTGGATCTAAAGCTAGTACGAACGGCGTGGATCGGCTTACTTCGAACTTAAGTAAATTACACTGGCCAGCGATGCGTTGCGTTCTTCGTAGTCGCGATTCTCTTCGTGCTTAGCAATAATAAGCGTGGGGATGGGATTAAAAGTGGCGGAAATTATGTATCGAAACCTCGTAGGCGGTCGTCAAGTCTTCGTTGAGAATGACAAAGAAAGCTCTTGATATTGTTTGGCAATCTATTCAAAATTTAATACGTATTTAATCTCCATTAATTAATATTTATATATTATGAGTATGTTTGAACGTTGAAAATAATGTTAGCAACGACACAATTATACAATTAATTTTTTTTTTTACCTTGCGACTGCTCTATTGTGTTTTGGCATACTCTCAGTTCGCTTGGACACAGACAATTAATGTGCCTACGTACATAATTTATTGTCCGACCAATTATCTTATTTTTGATGATCTAAGAAATTATAAACTTAGGAAAGATACGAATTAACATGAATTTTTTTCTGATTGTAAGTTATGTATTCCTAGGAGACTACATTGTCATACCATTAATTCAAGTTGCATTAAAGTTTTCGTTCATATCACGTTACAATTCAGCCAATATAAAGTATTAGAAAGTAGATATATTGCAAAACAGTATTAACCGGTTAACTATGCTTTACTGCTACTGGCACTGGACTACACATATACCCTATACTCAAATAATTACATTTCCCCTATGCTTAGATATTGAACGTTCAATCGGTTATCATCCGAATATCCGGCCATTCAATTCTCAAGGGTATTTGCAGTAAAAAATATTACACATAAAAATGTTACAGTTTAACGAAACTGACATTATTGTTGAGAATTTTTTATGTTGATAATATCGTACCCAATGCAAGGTGAAGGTGATGCATTCTACTTTAGAGATAAAAGAATGGCGACTTATAGTTAGTATTATACTACTTGTACAGTTTCATAAGTCACCTCTTTGTTATGATGCAGAAATCCTGGCAAAAACAGCACTTCAATTAGAAATGTTAAGTATTATCTAGAATATTTAGAATTTCATATTTAATTCATATTGTAACAAAAACATAGTTATTTACATTGAGATTTCAGTTAATACGCATTAAATAATAGTGCAAAACGCGTTAGGCACGTAGTTGTGGGAAGATACGTATAATCAATGTAACGCAAAAAAAAAGGGAAGAGATTAGTAACTGAAACGAGAGTGAAAGTAAAAGTTTTTTTACACAGCATTAAATTGACATTTCATAGCAGGGGCCTTTGACGTATACGTTTCAAGGTTGAGTTTATTTTTAATTATGCGATATTCTCTCCCGTGCGAATCTTCGTGATAAAAGCAGAGTGCACACTTCATATCTTTCATTCTTTGATGAAATACCGAGTGTGAAAAGATCTGACATTTTGAAGGAGAGAAAACATTTTTTCGCTGTACTCTTGTGTCTTATATTCAGCTCGCTCGTTCGATGTACATGGAACTTTTCATTCGCGCCATGCGAACCACCCACGCGGCATTCAACCTGTTAACACTGATTACAAAAAAAGAATATCGATCTGCATTAAATGCCCGAGTATCCTACCGAGAAAAAGTTTGGAATTTCTCGATGCATTCTGAAAAGTACGCGAGAATTAAAAATAACGGAGATATCCAATAAAAAGTATATGAAAGTTAAGGAAACTGCTATCGATGTGCGTATCTTGGATTCATTAAAATTGTAATTCCACTAGACTAGTCGCAGTTTTACCACATAATTACCGGGTTCTATACGACATTCGACTTCCTGTAAAAATACATTATTAATGCAGCCTAAGAACGTGTACTGTAGGGGTTTCAGAGTTTGAAGGAAATTCTCATTTGTAGGATAGCAAGATGGTAATGAATTGGAATGTGAGCTCGCCTGTTGGGCTTTATATTATACATTAACACCATAAAGATGGTTCTAGTAGGTTCTCTCCAACGCTGGTGCAGATCATTATCGTTAGTAAGAGAAATAAGTTTATCTGATTAAGATTGATTACGACTGTACTAATTACGATTTTTTATTTGTTATTCGTTTTAGTGGCAATTGAGCTATTTAATTTACGCTAATGTATATAGCAGTTACGAATATCATTTTTCTTAGTATACCTTCAACTTCACACAGTTCGATGTTGCGCAATATAATATAGTAAATATTTCTTTAATGTAATTTAAACAACTCGTTTACTTGGAATAACAAATGGAAATGAAAATGGCGCTTTGCGAAATCCTTGGCCGACAGCAACTCTTGTATCTTAAAATTATTACTGTCAGACTTACAATCAAACGTGGAGATTCCATTTCTGTCTCAACTAGACATCATAACATTAATATAACATTTTATTGTATATGTAGCATTATATCATAGAAAGAATTCGGCAAACTTTTGTTTAACTTCGTTTTAGTTATGGCCGTTGCCTAGGGTGAGTTCTGTTCTCTTTCCGCGATTTGTCTCTCAAATAATATGTAATAATTTGAGTTTGCAACGACAATCGCTAGACACATTAATTATCGACACGAAGGTAGAGGGATTTAAAAAAAGCTAAGCACGCTTATTTTACTTCTCTGTTGGTTACAAAGTACTATACTTTTCTCGGAAAGAGGTGGCAACTCTACATGCGGTCCTGCGCAGGTGCAGCCGAGAGAAACCGAGCTTCGAATAGCAAGAGAGTCTCGGTACGTTTTTGTTTCTCCTGTCCCTGTTCCTCCTTGCAGACGCCGGTTTAAAATTAGCTCTCCCATGCTCTCTCTATACACACCACTCTGAACCGATATGTGTTGCGGCGTACGGTTGAAATGTAGAAAAAAAAGGAACAAAGTAGAACTAAAGAAGAAGCAGCGAAGAAGAAACAAAAAAGGGATACAACGGATCCTCTTTCGGCACCAAATCTTCGAGCAAGCGCAGGCTTGCTCTTTTTACTCTTAATTTTTTTGTTTTTTTTTTTAAACGTTCCAACGAATTGTCCTCGTTTAAGGCAGGGGTAAGCAAACTGCGACACGCAAGCCATGTAAGGCCATCGACGGTTAGATATAATATGCTAAAAGCTTTACGTATAGAAGGAACGAAAATGGCCGCTTTTTTCAATTTTATCTTAGTATTATAGTAATGTAGCTGTTATTACAAGGAGTTAATGTACGAACTGCTGTATTTTAAATAGACCGCCTCTGTGCAGACATGAAAAAGTTAGGTGCGGCCCCAGACTATGTACCCCTTACTACGAATGGTTGCCCACTTCAAGGGTTTAGAGGGCAGTACACGCAAAAAATGTTTTCCAGGATATAAGATCCGAGAAAGAACTGTTAAAAATTTCGAAATATGTATTTGAATTTCCGTTCATTGCGATATTGTATCGTACAGTTAAGAACGTCGTAAATCAGGGAAATCCGTGATATTTAACGCAATATCTAACGCAACGAAGATAATGTCTAAGAGTGCACTTTCGTGTAATAGCATCTGGAAGTACTTAGCCAACGGTACGTTTAACTATCATTACGAAACCAGTAATACAGATAGTCTAAAACTTCCGCACAATACTGTACAGGATGTCCAGCCTACCGGTGGGTCTAAAATGAAATGTGCGATTCTATGACGCGAAGCAAGACGAAAGTCAAGAGCAATGAATTCGCGTTTGAGGCTTCGTTTTCGTGAAAAGCGACGCTGGAAATGTTGCGCGCACGTGTGTACTAATGGGGAAAGCCCCTAAGTGAGGGCAACGCGGGTGCCAGCATGCAGCCATATAGTATTCTGTGGGGCGTTGCGCTGCACTTATTATGGACTTCTGCCATTAGCAGTCGTTTTCTTTTCAGATATTCAACTTCAGCCGGGATTTTGTTATTCTTGATATTCGTCTTATTCCGACCTACCGAATTACCTTTTCCATTTTAAGTCCTCCTATGTTACCAACAGGATATTAAAATAACGAAGCAAGAATTTTAAAAGTCAGCTAAAGAACTTGAATGAGGACTTCATTTGGAAATTCTATTTCCTTTAAAGGGATCAGATTTTTATTATCGATGGAGAGTGAACTTTCGAAGTGTTCTCGACTCTTCAATTTATGGCTAAAGCCTTCGGGTTATTCGCAACCCAGTCGTGTTCTTCGTTCTTTAGAAAGGTTTCTAGTTTCGCTAAAAGGAAAAGTCATCAAATGTCGAAAGCGCGTTGTTTCTATGTGAACTTTTGGAATAGCAGAACACGAATGATCAGAAACGGATAGATATTTTAATTTATTTTTATTTTGTTCATTGCTCCTCCGTTATCTCTATCCTATTCCAACGTAGCATGATACTTGTACCGACTTAAGTGTAATAATACTTTAATCTATACTTGGTAACGCGAATCGAGCAACGAGAGCGTGTAACTTGGCTTAATTCTCTGCGTTCACGAGTGTTACGATGCACCGGTGTTTACTACCCGATGCTCGGCGGACAGAAATTCATTGCAGGGCTCGAACGTAGCTAGAAAGCATGATGAAGCATAATCCAGAGAACCGGAACAAGGGGAAAAAACACCATCCATCTAAGATAGTTCTCGTCTTTAGAGGGAAACGTTTCGTGAGAACGGATCTGTTGAAAGTTACACGCGGAGATCGTTGGAACGGATTCGCGTTGGTGGTGAAGGAGTGGTTAGAATTAGGAACGGGTTAAGGCAACGTTCTCCGCGTGGGTTGCCCTTTTTTTGGCATCCCTTGACGCTGTTTCTGTCTACACTCCTCGCTTCTAGAGCCTTCGATTACGCGAAGTAGAGTGGCTGCTACCGCCACGACCTTACCGTAGATAAAGTGTCGCCAATTGTTATAGATTAATGGTAGCTACTTCAAATTCTTTGCAAATAGAATTATACGTTTGATTATCGAATCCAGATTCGTTTCCTTCATTTTGACAGAAAATTGTGGATATCTTCGTTGGATTGTTACACGCAATTTCGTTTGGTTGTTGGCGATGCGCAGTTAGACGCATTGTGCAAAACAATTGGCACCCCTTAAGCTTGCTTCCATGTGCACTTTAGGCTTCTAGAACTTTCGATTGCGTTGCATTGTATAACTATCGTTCCTTTTCAAAATCGGTCGTCAAACAACTTGAGCGTTATTTATTCATAATACAAATTTCTTACCTTCCAAAAGAAACTTATTAATTTTGTACAAGAGGAAATCAGCACAGCCATAATGTATGAGTATGGTTTGTATATTTAACAGATCTAATGAGAAACGTTAACAGACCAAAGATACTATATAAATAAAAGTATTTGTTGAGAGCGAAATAATTCAGAATCAAGTCTAGCTTGCATCAAACAACTTGGAGGAATTCCGAACGTAATTATATCTTTAATTACAGGAAGTGGTAGGCAATAAGATTTTAATTCTCTCGATCCTCGCTTCTTCACGATTAGGTATTTTTATTTGACCAATAACTAACTTCCAATAGCATAACGTTCGGGATAAATAAGTATTTCATTTCTCATTCACTTACTACTCTTATTTCCGTGAAGGATTCATTATAAGATCCAAATGTTCTTTAAAAAACGTCCTACAAGAACTGTTCTTATATTGGAAACTTTCGAAGTTCACGTCGCAATCGTAAATTTTTTGTTGCAATTTCAAATAAACATCTTGGAATATTAGGATTTAGAAGGCTGTGTTATTTGTTACGGATTATTAAGAGTGGACAGATATAGGAAATTCTCAGAAGGATTTCTAACTGAAAACAACTTTTCTAGTTGCAACCGCTGTCGCTACATATCATCGCATGCGTATTAGTATCTAAAATCAGTTTCTTTCCTTTCAATTCTAATAACTTTGCTTATCGCATCTGTCTGCAGCCAACTAATCTCTACGTTTTTACGTAAACGAATTACGAAACACTGCAAAATAATTCTGAAACGATTAGAAGAAATTGAAATATTTAAAAACGATGGAAAACGCGGAATATTCAATTCCACAGAAATTTAATCTAAAGCAGTTTGCAATATTATAATTATGGTAACAGAAAATTACGACACTCGATTGTATAAAGTTTCTAATTTCCCATAAAACTAAAATAACTCGGATTAGAAAGTTCTATTATAATACTATATTACACACCGTGTTTCGCTATAGTATATATTATAATTATGCAGCGATTGCATTACAGTCTTCACAATTTATCTTGTATGTGAATATTAAATTTGGGGTAGAAAAATATTAAGAGTACTTTGTGTAGAAAAGCAAAGTGTTTTTAATATGAGTAAAAATTACAATTGCTTAAAAAAAAAAGATATACTATTTTACCTAACTTCAATATCAGCATTTAATATTATACATGTACCATTTTATTCGCATCGTGGTATAACGTTCACATACTGAAATGCTGTCTACTTTACCGTAAATGGATTATTACCAAATACTGTGGCAGCGATACCTTACGTGATGTACGCTGTTAACAAAATATCTGGTCATCGTATTTGCATAGCATGTAAAGAACTGCAGCCAGTTATTTCATTGCGCATTTAATATTAATTGTTTCTCTTTTTTTTAATTGAGAAACATTCAGTTAATTATCCTTGGGTAGGAAATAAAGTTACACAAAAAGAGTAATACATTATTCTGTAGGAACGCATTTATTCTCTCGGTTGTGATATTTATTTTCGCACTAAAGCGTTTCATACTTGAAAAGGAAATTAAAATGGGATTCGTGTAATTAATTCGACACTTTATCCTTACAGACTACAAAACCGAGGAATTTTAGGTATAGCACGCTAAATAAAGAGAACATATTTTGCCATTACAGCTGTAACAAATAGTATTATGCATATACACTTTAGAAAAATATAACTAATTTCTATTTGATGCTAATTATCGAATAATAGATGCGCAGTATATTGTAGCTGAAAGTTTAAATGTGATCTAAAATAAACGATATGGTTTATTAAATATTTTCAAATAAAAAAAATTACCAAAATATGGGAGTTTTTGATTCTTTCGTATTAAACCTATATCTATGAAAAACGATCAATTTCTTTTGAATATCCCGAGCATCCTTTTGCATCCTGAAATTCTCACAGACAAATAATCACCAAATAATCACAGTTTCATTCTTCACCAGTCCCATCGTTCAATTATTTGTACACCCTTTAAATTTATACTTCATACATTTTATACAAGAATATATCCTGTTATCGCTGTGAATGCAAAAAATGTGTCTCATTTAGCCATCCATGTGCTTTATTATATTTATGCTATTATTTTCAACAACGTTTTATTTCGTATCTTCGAATATCAGAGGAGGTCAACGACATTTAAGTTGATATTACATCACCAATCGTCGAAGCATCCTGCGAAAAGAAAATCTTGTTCATTATCATCCTCTCTGTCTCTTCTACCAGTTCAGTTGATTGCTTGCAAATATCAGCACACACTTCCTTCCGGTAATAACAAGTGGCGATGTTAGGATGCATTTAACCATAGTCAAAAATCTGTGTTCCACGCACACGCGAACACAACACGACACCACACGAGAGCACAGCACACGAACACAGAGATAGACGGGGCACAGGCGCGTACACAGAGAGGACATCTCGAGGAGAGCCGAACGAAGAGAAGGAAGGGTGGGTCAATCAGCCGGCGCAGCGACGGCATCCCGGAATCGGAGTACGGGGTGAAATTGATGGAACACCGGTTGCTCGTCTCTAAAGAGAAATTCCCTGCACCGGGTTTCAGGGCAGGGCGAGAGTCGGGTTGTGTGTGCAGGGCCAGGACCAATCGCAGGAGCGGCGTTCCTGTCGGAGATGAGGTGCGACTGTTGCTATACGGTGTGCTGGTACAGGTGGGTGGTGGCAGGGCCGTCGAGGAAGGGGCTGTTCCGGGTGCTTCTAGACTAGATCGATAATGCATCTCTTGGCGGGCGTAGTTCCTCTTAGTCAGCGGCGATCGCTCCTGCGGCCGAATATCCTGCTCGTTTCCTCCTGCGGATCGTGAGTAACCGCTCGACATTTTCAATTCCCGCTAAACGGAAACCGTGTCCCACGCGCACCTTTATTTCCCCCCTTACATTTTCTCCTATCACCGTTCGCCGCCCCTACGTCGCGCTGCATTTTTTGCGTTTGGTCGTCCTTGTGGAGAAAGGTGACGCAAAAATTGATTTGCAACCAGATCTCCGGTGTCCTCGAGCGCTTCTTTATCCCGTTCGAGGTGGTTCGACACGGTTCGCGGTGCCCTCGCTTTCCGCGCGCCGTTCGACTCTTCGTTTTCGAGCGATTTTTTTGCCCCCTTCCCGTTGAACGTTGATTTTTTCCACGGTCGCGCCTTGATGCGATTCCAACCCTTCGTGCAAGTGCATCGGAGTATGCGGGACGAGTTGTTGCTTCGTGGCTAGGTGGCACGCGACGACCTTCTTTCTCATCCCTGCGCGCTCGGTTCCGATTTTTCCGGCTTTACCGCATGCACGAAACGTATATTGCGATCTGTGAGCCGTTGCCAGATATTGAAGTTCGAGTAACCAGCAATCCTGAAAGGTGATGGAAGTGTCGAGAAGTTCAATGTACCAGGTCACTTATTTAAAAAGTATTGCGCCAGCCGGGGTGGGTTATTGCTCTTGCAGTTCGAAAGCTTCTGCAGTTGTGGATGCGAATGAATGCGACCGGTTATTGATTTCAAACTGCTCGATAACCGAAGTTGGAATGTTTCTTCAGTTATCCCGCGTTAGAAAAATCTGTCATCGGAGCTTTTACATTGGTTTTGACTTGTTAATACGCTTCTACCTCATGACATTCTTGTATTAAAATTTTTTACACCATTTTGGTGATACATCATTGTTAAGAAATGCTTCGAAGTTCGACGTTTTCAATAAGTATTGTTTAGTATTGAGTTCATTTCTTTTTGATCATCGAAACTTATTCTCTTACTATAGGCTTTTTCTTCTTAATATATAGTATATTTTAGTTACATCAGTGTAAGTTTAGTGCAATCAAGAATTCGTACGAATGCACGATAATTAATTTTCACGTTCTTTATACCATTTATAAGTTAAGAAAATGTGAATTACTTTTACTCATCTCACTCGACATTACCCAATTTTACTATATCAATACATTTAATTCGTATTACTATAATTTTTAATGGACATATCAGATCCATCATTTATACTTCATGCAGTTATACTTATGGCGTGTCCATTGGCCGCATATGAAATAAAATTTTTCTTTTTAAAGTAACTTGAAACGAAAGTTCTACTGTAAACCGATCACTCATTCGTGTTAATTGTTTGCAGAACCTCTTCAGCATGCACTGATTAACGAAGCGGATAATGTAGCGGACAGCGAGGATTCCGAGGACGAGTGGAACTACTATCGTGTTGATCCGAACAAAGAGAAGGATTCCACAACGCCCGTGGACGAAACCCAGGAAGCGAGGAACGAGGAGCAGACGCAGATTTCAGAACCACCAGTCGACGAGAGCGAGTTGAAAATCCAGCCTGAAGGCATACAGGAGGACGATATTAAATGCAAAAGTCCACAAGAGGAATCGCCTGAGCTTATTAACACAGAGGTAGGTCTCGTTCGAAATTATGTTTCGCTTGTTACTTTTAAATTAATTAGTCTGAGAGAGGAAACTAAAGTTATTGATCCGACGTGTTCTTTAACGGGACACAGAACGGAGTGCGAAACAATCCAAGAATTATCCAACGAGAGTGTGCATTATTAAGATTTACATGATTATCCTATACTATCTCGATGCGTAGTACATTTTAACAAAGAGCGATTTTTTGTGTAAACAGATTAGCGCCGAAGATAAAACAGTGGAATCGGAAGGGGAAGAAAAACCTTGCGCAGAGGAGCAAGCGAAGCCGAAGGACATGAATTTTCCACTGAACCCTAACGCAGCTGAATTCGTTCCTGGGTCACCACAACTCGTGGATACGAGAATGAATCTGGTCGAGGATTATCCTGTTTCTGGTTCGCCGTTCAAACAGGTCTCGCAGATGGACGATATCCAAGTGCCTAGTCAGAGTGAATTCGAGAAAGAAGTATCGCAACGACCGAGAGAAGTAGACGTCGAGGAGAAGGAGTACCAAAATGGGGACGATTCGCAGCGTATGGACTATGCGGACTTTATCTCCGAACGGCAGAAAGTAATCGGTATTTCCGCCAATCTGGACGATTCTGAAATCTCGTCAACGAAAGCCGAATACGGGGACGAGTCGACCGCCAGCTTCATAATGACCAGCGAGTTCCACAAAACGGGTATCTCGACGATAGACGAGTCATTCTCGAGCTCTGAACGGGACTACGACATAGCCAAGGACCCAATGGCAATGTCCTTTACACCTAGCGATTTCGAAGCGGCATTCGACAGAGACCCCGACTTGAACGCCGTTCATAATTTAAGCAACACCGATCTTGACGAGAAGAATAACAGTATGGAGAAGGAGGAAGACCTCACGATAGAGTACGCAGACTTAAAAGTCGAATCGACGAACCTGATGTCCACGTCCGACGTTGAAGAGCCAATGGATAAACTAGTACTGTCCGAGGAACCCGCGCAACTCGTGAATCTGTCCTGCCAGCACGAGGACAACGAAGATACCCTCGTCGAGCACGCGGGTGAATCGAAAATTAAGACCGTCGAGTTGCTCAACTTACGACCACAGTCTCCCCAAATGGAACAGCAGGAAACTGCAAGATACGACCACTCTCCCTCGACTGAGAATTATTCAGCGGAATTCGAGTCGGAGAAAGAGCCCATCTCCGTCGACAACGAACAACCTCTATCACCTTCCAGCGCCGACATAGACGAAACGAAGCCTATAGACGAGGCTAGCGAGGACGCTGCTCTTCCTGTAAGCGATTTCCAGAAGGAAACTTGCTCGAACGAAGCCGATACGCCTTCGTCACTGTCGCCGGTCCCTGACGCGATGGAAAGCGATCTAGTCGCTCCAGCAGAGAGCGCAGAGATTCAATCGTTGTTGCACGCTGATGCCCCAGAGTTCAAGCCTGGACAGTACAGCTTCCAGCCGTACAGCACGAAGAGTAGCGAGATTTCTGAACAGCCATCTCCCACGGAGACGGTCGACGTCCGTAAAACCACGGAGCAACCAGCTTTGGATTCCTACGAGCCATACCCCGTGGAAGCTGGTAACGCGTTTGAACCAGTCAAGCAGGACTTGGCTAAGAATCTGGAGCTCGAGGAGAAGGAAATCGACGACGAACTAGTGTGTGCGAAGCCACCGGTACAAGAGAGTTTGTTGGATTTCACCGAGGAGAAAGACGTCTGCACAAAACCACCTCAGGTGCACTGCGAACTAACACCACCGCTTTCTCCGCAGGAGGTCGAAGAAAAAGTTATCGAAGATGTCGTTTGCCCGGTCGAATCTACTGTCGTGGTTGAACAGAAGCAAGAAGAAGTGCTCGAGGATAAGACGAAGGAAATAACTGAAGCAATGGAGGAGCTCGTTGAACCGATGAAAGCAGCGGAGTCGATGGAAGCAGTCGACACGCTGGAGTCATTGAGCGGACGTACTTTGAACTTGTCAGATTCCATGCAAGAGTTCACAGGTTTAGAAAGCCAGTTGCAACCTAAAGAGGATGAAGTACCTGCGGCAAATGTTGTCGAAGACGTTCAAGAGGAGGTTGCGAAAAAGGAAAAATTAATAAACATCACAGAACCGGAGGAACCCGCAGAACTTGTAATTGAAGAGACGTGCAAAATTCAAGAGAAGACGGAAGTCCAAGCACTTCCTTCAGAAGTTAAGGAACTAGAAGCTAAGGAACCAGAAGTTGGACAATTTGATCTAAAAGAGCTGGAAATGAAAGAACCCGAACCGAAACAATCAGAAATTGAACAATTCGAAGTCGAGGAGTCGAAAGTTAAAGATGTTGATGCCATGGAATCGGAAATTAAAGAAACGGAAGTCGTCAAGGATATAGAAATCAAAGAACTGGAATTCGTTAAGGAACCAGAAATCAAAGAGATGGAAGCTGCTAAAGAACCAGAAGTCAAGGAATTGGAAATCAAAGAACCAGAAATCAAAGAATTAGAGCTCAAGGAACCCGAAATCAGAGAAGCAGAAGTTAAGGAATCAGGAATCAAAGAACCAGAAGTCAAAGAACCAAAAGCAGAGGAACCAACAATCAAAGAACCAGAGTTCAAGGAACCAGAATTCAAGGAACCAGAATTCAAGGAACTAGAATTCAAAGAACCAGAATTCAAGGAACCAGAATTCAAGGAACCAGAAGTCAAGGAACCAGAAGTCAAGGAACTAGAAGTTAAAGAACCAGAAGTCAAAGAACCAGAATTGAAGGAACCAGAGGTTAAAGAACCGGAAGCCAAGGAGCCAGAAATTGAAGTACCAGAGGTTAAAGAATTAGAAGTTAAAGAACTGGGAGTTATGAAATCAGAAATCAAAGAACCGGAGGTTAAAGAACCCGAAGTCAGAGAACCGGATGTTAAGGAATTAGAAATCGAAGAACCGAAAATTAAGGAACCTGAAATGGTAGAGCCAGAAGTCAAGGAACCGGAAGTTACGGCATTAGAAATCAAAGAAACAGAAGTCAAGGGACCAGAAATGAAAGAACCAGAAATCAAAGAACCGGAAATAAAGGAACCTGAAATGAAAGAACCGGAAGTAAAAGAACCAGAAATTAAAGAACCGGAAATAAAGGAACCAGAAATCAAAGAACCAGAGATAAAGGAACCAGAAGACAAAAAACTGGAAATCCAGGAACCTGAAATGAAGGAATCGGTAGAGATAAAAGAACCGGAAGTAGAACAGAAGGCTGCTGAAGTTTCCGAGAAAAAAGTTGTCGAATCAGCAGCCGCCGCTGCAGCGATAGCCGCGACCGCTGCGGTCGCGGCTGGAGCAGTTGCAGCGCAGAGCAAAGCAAAAGCAAAAACAACTTCCGCGAAACCAACGAAAACCGCTACATTGAAAACGACTGCGCCGAAATCAACGCCAACGTCTCCGTCGAAGACCACGGTTTCCGCAACGCGAACGCCAACCACGGCAACGAAAAAGGTAGCCTCCTCTACTCCGACTCGTCCGAAAGACTTGGACGCTCCGAAGAAGTCTCCAGCCCCAAGTACACTAAGCAGTAAACCGTCGGCCCCAAAGACCGCATCGAAAACAACGACATCGACTGCCACAGCGAAACCCGCGACCAGGTTGAGCGCTGGTCAGGTTTCCAAACCGAAGCCCGCTACAGCATCTTCCAAGCCTCCTGTCGCGGAAAAGAAACCAACCGCGAACGGCGACGTGAAGTCTCTGAGCAAACCAGCCGCGTCGAAGCCGCCTAGTAAAACACCGCCACCGACGAAGACCACGTTAGTTAAAGCGTCGACCGGACGGATGTCCACTGGATCGGCGCCAACCACGAAACCGAAACCTGCGTCTACTGGTACGGCTACCAAGCTCAGTACAGCCGCCAAATCCAGCACCACCGCGACCACCACTTCCACCACCACTACAGCCAAACCGAAAACATCTCCAGCAGTTGGAAACGCGATGAAGACTCGCACGTCGACCGCCAAACCGCCTATAATCGACAAGCAGGTGAAAGAGACAGCCAACAAACAAATTTCCATGTCACGAACCAGTACCGGCGCCAGCAAGGTGACCAGCCGTTTGTCCGCTGCCAGCTCTGCTACCACCACGCCTACGACAAAACGCGTGACCTCCTCGCCGAAGACCACCGCGACATCACCGTCGGCTAAGAAAACGATATCGAAGGCTTCCAAGACCAGCACGGGCGGGAAAACGCAAACAGATAAAGGGAAGATCGTGCAGAACGGCGTCTCCGAGAAAGTCGAGATAAACACGATAATTGATGACGTCCCGAAGAAAGATCTATCCCCGATGGTCGCCCCAGACGATAATCAATTGATCATGAGCTCCGATTGAATTGGCACCGCTTGAGGCCGGTATCGATAGCTTATGTCGATCGTCACGCACCGATAAACGTTGTTCTTTCTTTTATCAGAGGGAGAAAGAGAGGGAGAGAGAGAGAGAGAGAGAATGAGAATGAGAGAGAATGAGAGTGAGAAGCATCAGAACATCCGCTAAACAGTAGTTTTTTTTTAGGGATTATATAACGAATCAGATGGAGTTTTTACTATAATTAGCGTAAAGTATAAAATATAATATATTAATGTGTATATGTACCGATGAAGTAATGAGTCTGTTTATCTATATTGGCGAAAGGAGAACGTGTGCGAGCGAGAAACGGAGAGAATTAGTATGCGTGTGCGTGCGTGCGTGAGTGTGTGTGTGCGTGTGCAAGAGGAAAGGTATACCCTAAAAAAAGAAAAAAAGAAAAAACAAAATATTATATGCTATCGCTTTTGGCTGCTTCGATCGTGCTGGAAATGCGGTGTTTCGTTGGAAGCAAATGATATGTAATAAAGGGAGAACGGATGAGAAGAGGCGGGCGACGAAGAAACACGAACTAGGGGCGAAGAAAAGTATCGATTATTCTTGTAAATAAATGGACGTGTTTCTAAGCGGTCTCCGAGATATTTAGCCGGAAGGAATGTCCACACGTGGTGCTGTAACTGGCCTGTAAAACATTGTCACTTTAACATACGCAGCGCAGGTCAAATCCAAGTCGCCAACAACCAGATGGAAATTGACGATCCGAAGGAATCCGTCTACATGCCACGCTTGAGCGTGCGAGTCGGTTTCTTAACATATTCTTAAACGTGAAACACGAAGCTGGACGGTCTTTTTATACTTTTTAATTTTATATGTGCATTATACTTGATAATGAATGATTTATCGTCGTACTTTTAATGAAGAAGAGTTACACACTTATTACACGAATACACAGAAAAACACGAAGAAACACACACACACACACACGCACATACACAGGGATTGCGCATTCATACAGACACACACTGAAAAACGTGAACGACAGGTACCATATATTTATTTTTTTTGTTTGTTCCTATTCCGAAGTTGAGTATACTGCGAGAGAATATTATAAACTCGTCATTGATTATACCATTCTTATGTATTCTCTATCCATGTATGTACAGCACTTTTATGAGTTAATGTGATACATATTATATTAAATAAATTCGAACAGATACAGAACGAAAAGCCAATTTATGTGTAACACGCGAGAAAATCGGTAGAGTGATAATTACATACAGTGGAGAGAGAGAAAGAGCGCGCGAGAGAGAGAGAGAGAAAACGAGACGAGAGCAACAACGAAACGAGGGATTTAAGATTGAGGATGAATGATCATAATATATATTGAGGAATTCGTTTTACTTACTAGGACCATTTCGTTGTCGGTTTTAAGGATACGACTGATTATACACTCACCCACAACAGGTATTCGATCTTTACTACCACTAAATGATACGAATAAAGAAGTAAAGAGAATTTTCAAGAATTTTGTAATAGAACCACAGTTTTTAAACTATCAAAAGGTGTTCACTGTATAAGGAAACCCAATTTTCTTTTTTATTTTTTATTTCTGGACTTACATATTTCTCTTCTTACACGTAAAGGTACTTAGAAATTATACATGTATACAGAGTGATTCACTACTCGCGCGACAAATTTTTACAGCTGATACTACACCTCAAAAGCAACAAAAAATTCATATAAACCTAGCTCCGATTTGCAAAAATGGCAGAAAAAATTAGCATTTTTGTTTTTCTCAGAGAAACAGCAGTTTTATTCGTATTATTGATTGTATCTTCCAAACCGTTAGTCTTAGAAGAAAATGAAAAATAATATTGAAAAGAGCAATAAATTTGCTATTATAATAGTCCCTATTTTACCTTGAATCTCGATAATAGATGGAGTAATAAAAGTTGAAACTCATCTCAAGAGACAAAAGTCGTAATTTACGAAAACTTTTATCTCCTTTTTAACTAATTATTTCTAGACATGGAGGGCAGCAAATTTCACAAAAACTTCTATATTTATTTCCGCTTCTCTTTCCTTCTCTCTGCTGCTCTCTCTCTCATCTTAATTACAGAATTTTAGAGTACTGCTGATTAAGTAAAGAAATTCCTTAATTTTCATTCAATAGAAAGAGTAAGATAAATTATATCTCCCGCTTTAGAGGTAAGAAAGAGAAGGGTTCGCTTTGCTATCGAAAATGCTGAGCGACCAGTTTGAGCACTTTTTATAGAGATGGCGCCACGGATTCTAGAGTAGGGTCGGTAGCATCTGTCTCACTCTTTCTTCTTTTTCAAAAGATGCGCCAGAGAACGCTCTTTAAAATGCAATTTGAATGTTTGTTCTAGCTGCTCAGGAAACTACAATTTCATAAAGTTTTATTTTTCGAAATATATAGAATATATTTATAGAGTATAAATAGAACTATAGAATTATGTAGGTAGTATTTAAGCGAAGAACTAATTACGAAATTGTAAAAACCCCCCATGTTTGTATGAAATGTATGTTAAACGAGAAATTCAAATTCTAGAAATTGGAATCTCGATCAAGAATTTCTTACCGTGCATCAAGAGAATATTACTGGAGGTATTCTTCTTTCGCCATTTCTTGAAGAATGACGTGCAAAATCTCTGCGCCCAGAAGTAAATACATCGGTGAGTAATTATTATAAATTACTGACAAGTATTACGGAAATAACCAAAGGACAATATTTGCAATGCATATATTTATTCATATAATCCAATGCATAGTTCCAAGTTATCCGAGGCTTTCAAATAAACTTTGGATATTAACGTTAATAACACAAGTGATTAATAATATTAAATACAGTTGTTATGTAGAAGTAGATTTGGTTCTTTTTATTCCAGAGATGTAGGAAATTCTCGACTTGGAAGAACAAGTCGGAATAGAAAATATCGGATGTACCGTTGGTGGCAGCGAGGCGGCCCGAGTGAAAGCAGGCCGTGGGGCTCTGTTTTACCACGAACCCACCTCAGGATGTGGTCGATGATCGATCGTGTGATTTGCACCGATGAACAGAAGAAAGCAGTTACAACAAGTTCAATTGGCCGTCGAGTACTGCGAAAGATAGTACGTGGCTGCGTGTGCGTACGTCGACTGGCGTGTTCTTAATGGGAATAAGCTCATTCATCCCATATGAAACGGAAGATCACGTGATCTCCGATCGTCTAGGCCTTTGATGTATGGTCATCACTGGCAATTAGCTGTCAATTCAAGGCCGTGCTTATGTCTCCGAAACCCCGAGCCCTGAGTCTCGAGTGGCAATCGCCCCTCGGGAAGAAGGGCCAAAACTGCGATCCCTTATTGGTGATACTTAAACGATCATTATTTCCGATAATTCGTCGGCCGAGTTCTGAAGGTAACTTGCCTCCGCTCCTCCACTCTTTCCTTAGAGGATTGCTCCAATTTCTATTGCTTTCGTTGCTTCTACTGCTTTCGCTGATCGATGCCCTACGTGTAAAAAAGAATACATGGATTTAGTAACTAAATGTTAGTGTGTACGAACACTTTTGTTATATTCAAATTGTTAGAAGTTACAATAACTGGTCAAGTGTCATTGTTAACTAAATGTTTAATTATTTAAAAACCGGTCCAGCACTGCTAGAGTGACCAATTCCAATTGTTGAACGAGAAGAAAGAGAAACGGCACGCAGGGTTGCACCGGCACTATCTTCTCGATACCTCCAACTTTGAGGGTCGATTTCAGCTTTCAGAAGCTTTCAGCTTTCAGCTCAGAAGTATTGACTACTGCCAATAAAAAAATATGTGTCTAATATTTTCAATAACTATGTACAAGTATACCAAGTGTCAATAAAGCTGGCAAGTAATACAAGAGTTCAACCAAAGGAGGCCGTGTAACTTTGTCTCTGTACAAAGTTACACTTGTGCATAAGATTGGCATCGATTTCAATTAAAATCTATAATCTTCTGAATGTTATTCACTTCTCAGTGAAAGTGAAGAGTTCAAGAGTCTAATCGCACGAATGATTTTATGGCTTATGATACTTGGTTAAATAGATAGAGATAAAAATGTTTGGGGAATTACAATGGTAATAAATCAAAATATACTAATGATATGCGAATTTAGTGATAATAAATTTAATAATTATTTTATTAAACGGCGCCTGAAGATAGGGAAGTGAACAATTAATTTCAAATTAAAAGTTCTTCAGTTATTTTCAGTTCTCACTTCCAAATTACTCCCTTTACTTTATAATTCTGAAGGGGGTGCTGCTGATAAATTTTTAATAGCGAATAAAAATATTCGATAACATCGTTGGCATGATTTATAATGCCTAATCTTTCGCACAAACAAGTCACTAAGGCTGCGTATTAAGTTTATTACGGTATCAAATAAAGTGTGTGTGTTACGCTCTTTTCTTCCCTTAATCATTATGTAAAGAAGAAGTAAGATTTTTATCTTCCCTTTGCATGCAAACGTTTTTGAAAAAATATTTACAATTATATGATTTCATTCAGCAAACAGATACGATAAAAAGTTTTCGATTTTTCGTCGATCCTTTTTGTCGATAAGGGATAAAAAGATAACTCAATCTGTAACAAAGTTCAGTACGATAATTGATTATGAGCATCGATGCTGCGTCGGTGTTTTATAAAACACCGCCAACAGTTAATAAAATAACCTTTGCCAATAGAATTTTAGGGTCAACGGGTTTATCCGTGGTATTAAATTAGAATATCCGTTTAAAACGCAGACCTTTTCACGCGGTGCGCGTACAAGAAGCGAAACTGAACTGTGCTCGCATAAGTATAGACAAAATTTTGCCATTTCTAATATCTCTTTTCCTTTGGTCACAATAATAATCTTCGCATACATTATTCTTTTTCTTAATTAAAATTCGTTGCCCTTCACGTCTTCGTTAGCACTTTCTAGCCCCTATTAGTCGCCTCTTACGACAAGCGGAGGATACTTCTACTAAACCCAGAATCCAACAGTCCAATATAAGTAAAGTCTAGGATAAACTCGTCGAAAATCGAGAAAGAGAACATTTGTCGAAGAAAACGGTCTTATCTGAAGGTGATACGGGTTCAGAAGGAGGAACTGCACGATGGACGCTATAAACGAGATCGTAGGCTGCACCGAGGCTATTCACAAGCACAGGAAAGTCTATGACGCTGGTGATCATTGACGTCGGAAACTTTAAAGCTCTAACTGTTGCCTTAATCAAACGAGATTGTATTTAAAAAAAAAAAAGAGCTAATAGCTAGAAGAGTTACATCTAACTTACGCAAATGATAGACGATTACATACCTAAGCGTTCCATCGTCTATTACGCTAGCAATGAAGTAATGGAGGCACTAACTTTTTGAGGACTACCGCGGATCGCTACTTATCGTTGGGTCTTTTCCATAGCGAAGGAAGACGCCCATCGGAAAATATTGTAAATATTGCTAAAAATTGTTAACTCCACCGCAGTGGTCAAAGAAAAACGGCATCCTATACGAACGATGATAATGTAGACGTTTCTTCCGATAAATTAAAAACAGAGCCTTTGTAAAATGAATTATTTTTCACATACGAATTCTAAAGTTATTTGAAATTTCAGGCGAGACAGCTGGCCGAGGGGCAGTCCCGCGACCAGGTCGCCGCGAAAGTCATAGTTGACAGAAAAGTGCAGAGGGTAATGGGATAATGCGCGGGTGGATAAAAGGCCGCGTGCGTGCTCTTATTTTTACGATAGAAGAGGTTGGCGTTAGAATCTGTAGCAGCCGGCGAATAAAATGGTCGCCGTTGAACGCGCCCCGACAACGCGAGCGCAACACACACGCGCCATTTAAGCGACCGCGTCCACTTCAATTCGTAGCTACGTGTACGGTGTACACACAGGGGAACACGCACACGCCGTTACTTACCTCTGCTACGTGCTTTATTAAAATCACAGACAGCGTACACTACCGCTCATAAATATCCGAACAGTTTGCTCGATTTCTAACAATCGGCCAAGTCAACTTCGTTTCCGTCGATATCCGCGGTCTTTGAGATTCCTTTTTAGAGTAACCGGTGGCGGTAAATCGGTAATTAATTCATTTATTCCAAGGCGATCGATGTGGCTAAGGTTTGCGATGAAAGTTAGCAGTATACGTGGAAAAGAGCTCGAGTGCTTGAAACGTTTTGTACGCTGAATATCCTTATGTTGGCTTAAGGCAACTACGTGAAAGTAGTATTAGAGGAGTAAAGATAAGTACAAGTACTTTATAAAAAAAAAGAAGACACTCACATTTACGTTTTTGCAAAGTTCTGGTCTTCGAAAAGTGTCCAGATACTTTTGCACGGTAGTGTATTCAATACCGTAGGGAACAATCGCCGCGCTGTACCGGGATAAACTGTGCATTGAACCCTGAACCTGTTGTTCCTAATGCTTCTCCTTCGAGATTTTCGGTTCGATCGATTCGAACAAGTACAACGAACGTCGCTTGCATCTATCGACGTGTAAGGACGCTAGAAGACGTATTTGCATTTGAATGAATTTGTAATTAAACGACTGCTTGATCGTAACAGTTGTTTAGAAAATGAGCAACAAAATTTCATGTCTTCTATGATATTATAAATTCTGAAAAATGGAGAAGAAACATTATCTTGTGGCATTGTGACTGATAGTAACGATCAATCAAAAATAGACTCCGCACGTTGGAGGTTCCAGGCAAGAAAGAAAGCGGTTTTTCTATCTAAAGCATTTTCCTATCCAACGTTTGTAGACCCTAAGTCATCAATCACAGCTCGTTGGTCCAATTTGCTAATGCGCACCATTAATTGTCTAGTTAAAGCAGTTACTCGAATTAGAGGATCGACGAGTCGCGATCAGCCGATTTGCATCGCAGCATCAGGTTGAACTTCGTCCTTCTTCGATTCACCGCGATCTAATCCGTGAGTAGAAACGATGATCGCGCGATTTGCTTAATTTCGAGAAGCTAAGGTGACTTTGATTCATCGATAAAAGGTGACTCGTCTCGTTGAGTCATTTGGCAAAAAGTAAATTCAAAGAACTTCGCGTGTGACTTAAATAACACCCGATACAGAAATGCTACAAAGTCCCTCTCAAGCTTCTACTTGTTACGCAAATTGCATTGAAAAATATTTCTCATTAATCTTAAAATTCATCGTTCCTCGACGTCTCTTTCAATATCTGAATAACATCGTACACATTTACGTAGCCGTATTGATTAATTAAATACCACCTCGAGTGGATACACCGTTTACGTTCGAAGAACCTTTACATTCGCAATTTCGTTTATCGAGATCGATAAAGAATTTCTCGTCCCTAATCTTTCAAAGAATCGATATCCCGTGTAGCGCTAAATTTCCGTCGATTCCAGCAATTAACTCTGGTGAAAATAAAAATCGCTATCACCCACTTGGAATTCGACGAACCGAAACCCGGTTCAGGCACGAAATTCGCTCGAATCTGTTGGCTAGCGACACGAGCGGTGTCGGTGGACCCGAATTTCCTTTCCGTAATAATCCACTTTGGCTGGTACGAGGAAAGGCGCGAGGGTGTTGGTGAGATGACAAAGCGGAATCGCCGGGGCCGCGCGTTCGATAATGACGATAATCCATTCGACACTTGTCCGGCCACCGATCATAAAGATTGCCCGGCGAATCTGTGTGCGAACGAGCACTCACACGTGTGCACGGTCCACAAGTACCCCCGTTGATCTTATAAAAGCGACGACCGCCGCTGGGACTAGTTATTCGTTGCTAGCAACAGCTACGTGGTACGCGTGGTACGACTGACTAGATTCGAGGAATTTTTCTGTCGCGACGGCGAACGGTTCGGCGAAATCATCGAAGATGGTGCAGATCGTTGGAAAATACCAGTACGTCTCCAGTGAGAACTTCGAGGAGTTCATGAAAGCACTGGGAATGACGGAAATGGTAGCGGCGTTCACGCAGTCGAAGCTGGTCCTCGAGGTGAGGAAGAGCGGCGACCAGTGGGATATCATCGTCAACTCCGACGCGGGTACCAACTCGGTCAGTTTCAAGCTGAACGAACCCTACGAGGAGAAGCTGCTCTCGTCCGATCGTAAATACAAGGTTCGTCTTTTCGATTCGAATTGCGGTTACGCGACGGATCCACGATCATTTGCGGATCGATCATTCTAGAAACGAGACTAAAGCGGAACTAAAGAGGAATAGTCAAATCCTAGAAAAGAATTCTCGTCGGCGGAGCCTCGAGCATAATTTTCTTATTCTTCATTATTCCTCATTATTCTTTAAAATCTTTGCGAAACGAGCGATGGAGTACATTGTAGAAGTAGCATACCTGATTTTGCGTATCTGTCGTGTATATTATATGTATACATACATGTATGGAATGTTTGAGTAAAGCTACAGCTCTTGAGTACTTATGTCGGGTAATATAAGTGGTATTGCATTGTATTTATACTGTGTTAGTTCTGTGATTTCGTTTCGTTCCTTTTTTCTTCGAAGGTGTTTTAGTTGGCTTGGGCAACCCAATATTTTAAATATCCCTGAAAACTAAGAATATGAACTAATAAAGCCACCTGTGAAATAGGTGGGATTTAAGGCTAAAAATGTGAGAAATATATTTTTCATGTCTCGACATAATTTGAAAGAGAAGTAGTAAATACATTTTAGCCGAGGTGGGCAGTGTACTTTGCACTTACACGTCGATCGTATACTCTATTTACACTGTGTACTTTCTTTTTGTATAAGTAATAGGATTCCCGTCGTTTTCAGAAACCTGAAAATAACTTGAATACCTTTTAAAGCATACTTCGCTCGTTATTAACTAAAATTAATAACGTTCTGTGTTCACATTGAACTTTTCATTCGAGCCGTTGATGTTCTTATTATAAAACGAAGAGTGCGAGTAGACTAGCAGTGTAAACTACCCAAGAATTCAATTTATTGCTTTATTATATTATGTATCTTAAACTGTACACCCTTTTCTTGATAATTATGGTCTTTACGGTATTGGAAAAATTGTAAAGTATATGCCAGAAGCGTAGCTATTCAATTGTAAAGCGTGAGGTGTGTACATTGAACGGAAAGCATCCAAAAATCGGTCCGGCACAGAACGTGTTAATTTCCGTTCTAGTACAAATATTGAATGTGCAAAGGCTAATTGGCTAGTCAAGTTCTCCTTGAATCGAAGATATGCAAAATATTGAATTACTTGGAACCGCTTTAAAGTATTACACGGTTGATAACAAATGTTTTCGTAAGAAAATATTTTTTATGTCAAAGTTAGGTGTTCTCTTAGCACTAAATCATTTTCTGAAAAATTTCTAATAGACAAATTAGGAAGATTCGATTCGTATTATCGGTAATGTCCTCGTCTGTTGCATCAGGGCAAATTGCAATAAAATGTACTTTTCGTCGTCCACAGAGCGTCACGACACAGGAGGGCAATAACTTCAGGACGGAAACCCAAGTAGCCGATGGCGTCAAGATCGTCCGAATGTATGAATTTTCGGACACCGGAATGAAATCCGTAAGTCGATCCTTCGACATTTCTGAGACACACTTGTCCAATTCTGTCAAGCTAATTACAATTTATACTTAGCGGTTTGCAAATCTTTACTGAATGAAAAAACGTTTCACTGATTATATTAATGAATTATGTGAGAATGATAATTATTGTAATCAATAGGAATTGTTTAAAGGTTTCTCCACTGTGCAGCATTTTCATGTTCCGCATATTTTTTCCAGCAATTATCTACCAACAAGAGTGACGTCAAGGCAACGCGTATATACAAGAGGCTCTAAAAAAAAACACACAATTATTTAGATAAAAAAATAATACCACTGATTTACATTAATTAAAAACCGAAATTTTTTCACTTAACACACCGATCTTTTTTACCTTCCATTGCAATCACTTCCCTAAACGAAAATCCGGATGTTTGACATTATTAAACCGAATCTGGGCATAAAGAATCGAGATAAGCACGAATACTTTATATAATATTTATTTACGAACTCGTAGTTGACGCAATGAATGCACAAATTAGAAATCCTCAAAACCACCAATCTTCCTGACATAATCGTTTAATACAAATTTTCTTCATCATTCGTGAAGCGGTACAAACTTTTCACACTGTAAATTACCAAATTAAAAGAACGAAGTCATTTTAAAGTACTGTTGATTAAATAAAGAAATTTCTTAATTTTCATTGAATAGAAAAAGTCAGACAAAATATATCTCCCGCTTTGGAGGTAAGAGAGAGAAGGATATATAAGAACGCTATAAGAAAGAGTGAGACAGATCTTACCTGCTCTACTGAAGAACCCGTGGCGCCATCTCTGTGAAAAGTGCTCAAACTGGTCGCTCAGCATTATCGACAGCGAAGTGAACTGCTGAAGCACTAGCTCCATCTCTCGGAAAAGTGCTGAAACTAGTTGGTCATTAGTTTCACTACTTTCCGCAGAGATGGCGCTAGTGCTTCGGTAGTTCACTTCGCTGTTGATAACGCTGTGCGACCAGTTTGAGCACTTTTCACAGAGATGGCGCCAGGGGTTCTAAAGTAGGGTGGTAATATCTGTCTCACTCTTTCTTATAGCTTTCTTATATATCTTTCTCACTCTCTTACCTCGAAAGCGAGAGATATAAAATAAATTATAATAAAGCTATTGAAATATGTAATTAATTACAATAAAGCTATTGAAATATACAAAATTCCTGAATGAACGCCACTGACAGGCGAATTCAGCTGTGGAACAGCATCGCGTGTTGTTTTGGGGCATTTAAATATGTGTAATTTTGGTGATACCCCTGTAGTGTTACGGAACCTGGGGGCGCCACCGTGATACGCTGGTGGTTTTTAAAGTATTATGTGATTTGCTGCGTTGTCTGGGAACATATAATCTAAACGATATAAATATTTTATCGTTTAGCAAATTATATATTTGCAGAATGTAATATTATCTGGTAGTATTTGGTAGGAATTAAATTTCGTAATTGTATAATGTGTTTTTTAAATCTTCTCCCTTCACGTGCGTAAAATAAAATGAATAAAATTAAATATCTAAATATGTTAATAACTTATTTTGGGTAATTACTATATGAAAAATTGATTTACAGATATACTTAATCATTTGCTAGAAGTCGGTTTTGATGCGATTATTACGAGTAGTGTGTGGATAGATTAAATAAATATCAGATTAGAAATGTAATCGTACTTTCTAATTTGAAAAAATTTTGATATGATTGTACTTCAATATGGCGAACCGCGACAAAGGACGCAGAAAGAGGGGAGAATTTTTACAAGGTACCCTGAAAAAATTGTATCACTGAATAGCAGTAATATCTTAATTTACAATCCCACGATTATGTTTTGTGCGTATGTAGTTAATAAGCGAATACACCTTGTTTCGATTCTGTCGAGTGCATTTAAAGAGTTAACCTCACCAAACAAGCTAACCTAAAAATACAGCGGGAATTATGCTGTGATATGTTGTGAAATTTAACCAGAGTAAGAAGTAAATTTAGCATACACTGTAATTTTATTCAGACTTCTCTAGAAGTTGTAAACTTATTTTAAACAATTTAAGGTTACATAACCTTTATTTTCGATTCGCGTAAATTGATAGTAACTTCAGTTACTGTCAAGAGTGTCAACAATCACTATCAAATTATTATTCTCAACAAACCGTTATATTTAGCTAATAATAACACATCATACGTAAACAAAGTTCTATCACTTAAAGAAAAGTATAATGATTAAGATACGTAAGTAAGTACTGTCGGATGTATAGACATCGTGCATGCAACTTTAATGAATTTTTTATGAATTCTGCAATGAGAATTCTGATTAATATTTTAAGTAGATAATATATTAAAGGTATTTAATATACTAAAGGATATTATTTTCTATGTATTTAATACACGACTCAAATTATTTCTGTTTATAGTACTTTGCTACAAATCAGTATTGTAAAATATATTTACTCCAGATATTTAATTTAATTTATAGAACGATATTGTCAGTGGTTTTTAAACATCGATTATATGGAGACAACCATTTATTAAACTTAATAATTATTTAACAGTTTACGATAGCATTTTTTAAATTTTATATATGTCGTATTTGAAGTAAATCTGAAATTAGTGAATCAAGTTGAGAAACTAGAAATTTTATAATTTCAGATAATTCAAGGGTAGAAAAAGACAGATCAATGGGAATGAGAGGTGCAGGAAATAGAGCACCTCAACCTTTATATAGACCGGGCAGTGGACCTCTTCGGAAATCGGGTAGATCTACCGATGATCTAGACAATGAAAATATCTCGCAAGAAAAACCAAGCTCCGTCCAGCACCGCTTAAAGCAAGCGCAACTCAATAGATCCAATCAGATTCAAAATAGTCCACCATCATCACAAGTTGAAAATGTAACAGAAAAATTGAAGGATCTAAATATCAACTGCAGAAATATTACAAACTTTGAACAGGCACAGGGTTCTTCTCAGATTAGTAATTCCGGAGATTCGAGAAGAAAATCTAAGAAACCGGAACAACAATTGTATGTCGTACCCAAAAAAATGAAAGAAGCATTGGCCGAACAGGATCTAACAAATAGGTGTGAATTTTGTAAAAAATATTTCTTTGGGTACTAATGAAGAGCTACGGCTCAAGTAAAATGTAATCCTTATCTCTTAGATCTCCTAATCGAGGGGGCTGGGATCGGGATCAAGACAGAGAGCACAGCGAAGATCGTGATTCTCATTCCAATCGTAGTCATAAAAGTGATAATCGACGTAATCGGTCAAGTGGTCGTGGTAGAAGAGATAGCGAAAGCAGGAGTAAAAACCGAGATGATCATGGTAAAAGATATTCGGGTAACCATAGAACTCGTCACGGCAACGAGAATGAGGAACGTTGGCGATCCGATTCTCCATTATCCAGCAGAGGTTATAGAAATAGAAAAGATAACTCTCGTGAAGTTAGACAGGTTTGAAATAACAACTTAATACTTCACGTTGTACAAGCTATTGTTTGATGATATTAGTTTTTAATTAACTTTAATCAACTTGCTTATTCAGGGTTCGGAACCTCTTTTTGCAACAACGAATCACTTGAATGATTTTAATCGTACCAGAGATACACGTAGCGTAGAACCTGCTGGACATTCAGAAAAGTTTCAAGGCAAACCACCGTCAGGCAAATGGGGGGGTACAAAAGATAGTTTATCAAAAAGTTTAAAAATAGAACACTTACCACCCAGATTACAGAAGAAGTATCTTATGGACAATGGTTTGCCTTTACCATCAAGTTCATCACCTTCGGAAGAAACATGGAGTAGTAGTAATGTCGCGTTTCAGGTAAAATGAAAATATGTTTCTCTGTTTATAAAGTTTATATAAATTTTTCAGATACTTTTTAACGCATAAATTATTCATTTAAAGGCATCATCAAACTATAATTTTCCACCTGCAATGCAACATTCGCAAACTATGCAAAATTTACCTCCATCTGGCCCGTTACCTCCACAATCTAGCTGGTCCAATACAGCGCCACGAACTAGAGGTAGAGGTAGACTCAGGCCAGAAGACTTAGAAAGTTCAACAAACGTTTTTAGGTGTACTACACCTGATCAGTATTCAGCTCCAAGTTCTAGATCTCACACACCAAGTCAAGAATATATGCAAAGGTATTTTTACGTCAGATATATTTTTTATAAATAGAGTATTGCACTTTGTTATATTTTTATAATTTAAACTTTTTTTATATGAAAAAGTAGGTCTTATGATCGCCGTGGTAGCAATAGTACTATGTATACTAGTATGGAAAGTTTAAGTCGAGCAGATAGTTCAATGATACCACCACCATCGTCAACGTCACCTGTTACTTCAATATCCAGTACAAATAAACGTCAAACATCGTCAGACAGTCATCCTCGAGGAGCATCACCGCCTGCAGCTTCTCAACGTGTTCAAACGTAATATTATAATTTTTTTAAAGCAAGTACATATTTATTTTTATCAATATTTCTGACATTTATCTTTGGTCTTTTTTTTAAGGCAACGAGCAGGTAATATATCCGAGTCTAGCACAAGACCAGAAAAGAAGAATGGTCAACAAAATTCAGATATCAGTTCGCCAAAAAGTGATTCTGTTAGCACTGCGTTAAATACATCGCTTGAACATCCATTTGTAAGTAATTTATTTCAAATGCTTAGTATAATGGCATATACATTTCAATATATGTTCGATACGCAGGATTGGAGTGAAGAAGTTGAATTGAGCGAAAAGTTAGAGGCTGAACGTGCGAGTCGCAGTTCCTCTGTATTAAGTTTGCGGGAGAATGTTAATGTATCGGGAAATGAGACCACGAGTGGTCATGTTCAACGTAAAAAAAAAAAGCGGGAGAAGAAATATGCAGCAGAACGAGGGAGGTAAAAGTTACCACAATTTATATTCTGTTTACTATTTATGTATTTAAATTATACACATAATTTACATTATAGTACATTTGTTTTTTGAATTGTTCAAGGAGTAACAGCAGGGATAAAGTTCGTGTTAATAGCCGTGATCGGCAAAACAATCAACAAAATAGAGAAAATGATAACTATAATAATAATCAAAAAAACAGTAGTAGTAGTAATAGTAGTAGTAGAAAATATGATCACAGAAGATATCGCAATATTATACAGCGTAGCCGAGAATCTAGCAAAGATAGAAATTATCGTGGTGGCAATCGGAACTTTGATGATCTTCATAAACATAGGTATAAATAAATTTTAATATTCTAATAAATTTACAATTAGTATTCCTTTGAAATAGATCATGAAATACTTGTGTATCTATTTTTCAGATTGTCCGATCGATACTTAGATGAAAATTGGCGGACAGGCAGAAAAATGTCAGCTTGTGATTCTGACGATGGACGACAAACACCTAGTGTTCCTTCCCATTCTACGTCGTTATCAAATACTTTAACGACGCATCAAACGTCACCTAGTGGATACACTAGTGGAAGTTCCCATCCACCAGGTGTTTTAGTATTACCTGATACTAGCCAATCACCGCCTAGTCATCCAACTTCGAGGCAACAAGGAGTACAGCAGCAAAGAACGTTGTTTGATCCTAACAATCCCAACAAACCTATCGTTATTACTTCACCCAGTAGTAGAGCAGCAGTACAAAGGTATAACTTGAATTTTTTTTCGAGATAATCATATATATTTCATTATTTTTGAGAGAAAACAAATAGTTTAATGCGCGGTAAATCCTTCAGAAATTTCTGCAACAAATTATGTTAGCGCGCAAACGGAAGTTTAACATCAGTAAGGTTAGTTGAACTAATTAACTATTTCACATCTTGCAGAGAAGGTGAAACCACGTCACAAGGTTCAACTATACCAGTGTTTCAGTCCCATGGGGGTATTACTTCTACGCATCATAATTTCCAGGCGACGAACTTAGATGGTGTGCCACCACCGTACATGACAAACGACCAATTTGGAAATATAAGACCTTCGTGGTATGATCCTTATTCCGATAGGTACGTAAAATCAACGAATGCAAGTAATAAATAAATATAAATTTAATTCATGATTAATACTAATGTAATTTTGTTCATTTGTTAGTTTCCGGTTAGCTAAAAATCCTTACTTACTTTTGGATATAGAACGTGCCGATTTAGAATTGCAATGGATACTAAGTTCCGGTGGTTTTACGTCAAACTGGGAGAGAGTTTTGTATATAAGACACTTTCTACAAGAAAGTTTAAAAACTTTGCTCGAGACTGATATTAAATTCTGCCAAGCTGAGAATGTCGAGCAACACTTTTGGAAGATACTTTTTTATAATATGATAGAAATGCTGCGAAAGGGTATGCCTAAGGAGAGTTCCGAGGGCCGTGAGCATTATAAAAAGATTATGTTGAAAATTATCGACGATGGTACTGTATATTTGGAAAGTTTGTTGACTGTCCTCGAAACCAAATACGAATTTAAATTGAGTACGTTTCTCGCATCGTCAACTTTGCCCAAGGGCCTTGGGATCCTAGGTTTAGCGTTAGTGAGCGCGCAAAAAATATATCTATTTTTGGGTGACTTGGCGAGATACAGAGAACAAGCAACTGAATCGAATAATTATGGAAAGTCCAGGCAGTAAGTACGCTTATATGTTGTAAATGTTTAGATTCGAAGATTAAATTTCTGATCTCCGCAGTTCGGATAGATATATTTAGTTTGTTTTTAAACAGAATTTGATATTCTTTTCAGGTGGTATTTGAAAGCACAACAACTCAATCCCAAGAATGGTAGGCCTTACAACCAGCTTGCAGTATTAGCACATTACGCTGTACGTATATCAATGCTGTGAATAATAATGAGAAACGGAAAGAAATGAAATTAAACGGTATGAATCTTGTTTCCAGAGACGGAAATTGGATGCGGTGTATTATTACATGCGATCTCTTATGGCATCCAATCCTTTCCATTCTGCGAGGGAGAGTTTAATAGCATTGTTTGATGAAAACCGAAAGAAGGTACGAAAAACGTTCAAAACATTTTATCCACACGTTTGTATTAATACTAACGTTAATAATATTTTGATTTTGTTTTGCTGCCAGTATCTACATTATGTAAGTAAATTTCGATACTTGGTGTGATTTCTCTAAATACCAGTCGTTACCCTAATTAAAGCTTCAATTAGATCTTTTTTTTTATCGAGCTGTCGTATTTAATATAATTTGTTTCACGTGCATTGGAATTGTTCTTTGCCTCTTCGCACGCTAACATACGAAAGTCGATATTTCTCGCACAGTCATGATTACTTAAAAGCAAATCATTCTATGCTTTAGTAAAACCGATAGTGTAATTAGTAATATAAAATGGCAGTAGTAGAGGAATAGAAACATATAGTTTGAATATTGTTTGAGTATAGGTTGCTGCATTTTGCTGGATCATTTTCTGTAAATCAAAGCACCATTCTTATTAGTTACTAGCGCTATCTTGCACAAGATACTAGCATGCATTTATTTAGATAGCTAGAAACGAAAGATACAAACATTTAACAAGCTTTCTATGCTTCACACGTACGATGCTTGTATCTTTCATTAGTATTTGAGAGAATTTAGGTCTAACAGAACATAAGTACAAACGAAAACAGTGATTTTGCCTTTTTTAACATAACTCCGTCATGAGTTTGTGTTAATTAGACAGTGTTAGTGTTTCGGTTTGTACGATCAGTCCTCGATTTACGCGACACTTTTCGTACGTGGTAATATACTGAAAACAATGAAAAATATAAAGTTACGTATTGAAATACAGTATTGAATGACATTTAAATTAATTCTTTCACTTTTCCTTATTATCGTTCTTTTCTATCGTTGTGAATAAAGCGATTCATGCGTGATTCGTAATCGTGCTTAAAAGAGCCACGTGGTATCAGTAGCTCGTGTAAATCGAGGGATGGCTGTATTTGATGGGACTTCTACAGAGTAAACAAAAAACAGTACACGATGAGCTCTCATTTACACTACGCACTATGCTGTTCCGAATTGAGTAAGCAATTACGCTTGCGATTAAAGTGTCTTGTATTTTAACAGTATGAATCAACGGAACGAAAACGTAAAGAGGAGAGAGAATGGAAAGAACGAGCCAGGATGAAAGAGAAAGAAGGAGCGAACAGCATCGGCGGAGGATTGAGGAGGGAAATTTGGATTCATCCTGGCGGAAGACGAGTTCGTCGTACAACTACTGCAGCCACTGCCAACGAAGCGAGATTATCTCATAGCGATTTAGAAGAATTGGCACAACTAAGCAGCGTCGACGTAAGTGTCTTAATACAATTTTCCATTTGTTCCTTATTTTCCATACATAATTTATTTCTATTATGATTAACATAAAGTGTAGTTAATGCGAAACTTTACCTCGATGTATATATCATAGATTTTTTAAAATGTATTTCAGGTGAATAAACGGTTCGTCACATCTTATCTTCACGTCCATGGGAAATTGATCAACAAGATAGGGTAAGTGGTTCTACTATTTGCAATTAATTTTACTAAATAATATTATTGAAAAGTTTGATTAGCGTTATTAGAGAAATATCATGTTCAAGGAAATTATAACTAACACATGTGCATATTTGAAAATGCGCAAACGCGTATAAAATGAAAGAAAAAATAATTCCGCTTTCATCGTTGTTCAAACGCATGCTCGGCAAGCTAATATAACTCGAAGAAACGACGTGTAACTTCTCGGTCGCGTTTTCCATTGAACAACGTTTTTGCACATATCAGCCTGGTTAAAACTGTTATGTTTTCCCGCGTAAATACACCGACGGAGCGTTAACCGTGGACTTTCTGTGTTTGTTCACCGATGTTTCCGTGAAACATCAGCCTTTTCACGTCCTCTGTTAGTTTTGGAGTCCTAGAATTGCACGTGAGACACTGTGTCGTCCCCTTGTACCAGTATTGTGAACGTGCTGTTCGATAAACTGTTGAACGTAAAGTGTAATTAGATAAAACTCGAGATAAACACTCGTTAGATATATAAAATGAACAGATATTTAAACACAAATAAGAATGAAAAAATGAACTTACACATTCATGATTTTGGCACAAGGGAAACGATATTCCGGGTTTTTTCTTTTTTTCTTTTTTTTATTATGTTTCCGTTCAATTGAATTTGTAACTATGGAACTGGTTTAAAACCCGTATGCGAAAAGGTACGTACACCATGTGTTCTGGTTAAGCAGTGACATTACCCCATGCGCCGTCGTTTGTTATGTAAGCAAAGTTTTAATGGCTCCCAGAAGGGCTATAGCGGGGAATACCCGCCTCAAAGGGTTCGCTGCGTACAACTTTGGCCCCCGTATAGGCGGTCACGGTCCGTTATTAATTGCACCGTAGAGGTTTCGATGCTGTCGATACGTTGCTATTAATTTACTAAAGTTACGACAGAATTAGTGAATGTGCCCCTATATTGTATCATGATTCATAACCATGCGAAGTCTTTTAGAATAAGGTGGGTTTCGTTGATCTAAAAAAATTGATAAAACATTTAAACACAATCAAGGAAATCGAATTGTACGTGTCGAGGGAGGAGAATCCTCGATATTATCGGGCGTTAACTTACAGCAGCGCGTTGAAGGTTTTAAAGCATCGGACGACTTCCTCGGTCGTAAAGTCATTTGACTAGCTAATCCCCTAACTGTCGTGAACGGTGTGCTTAGCAGCATTAACAGGTCTTCGACCGTGTTCCCGGTTTTATTTGTAGTCTTGTTTAGAAATGCCCGCCGGTTTCTTTTCTCTCTATTGCTGGTCGCGAAGTACGAGAAAAGAAGAACCGTTCCGTACGAGAAGCTATCGTTAGCTATTGGCCAGTCACGCATAAAACACCGGGAGAAAAGAAAAAGTGGCGAGTTTTACGATTCCCGAGCCGTATGAAGCCGTGGTACCGCTCTGAATTCACGGAATCGCGTGTATTAGAGGGTAGTTGCATCGCCACGTGTAATTGTCGGGCTGCTGCATCGAAAATTGATAATGGCTCGCCTTAAGGTACGCATTAAAGGCAACGTATGAGAAATCTCTCGCGTACGTGGCTCGTAAAACAACGTACGAAACATTGAAACGGAACGTGAAAAAGCTCCTTTCGCGGGAAAATATTAGCTCGCGGCGCGCTCGCAGGATGCTCGTATTCAAATTGGAGTGCGATCGGCTGTGAAGCATAACAGGGTTACACGCTCAGAGATACGGTTACAAAATTGTAAATTAAAAGATGCCGAAGAAACCACCCGACGGTCGTATGTTCGCAGTCGTGAAACGTTCCCTCTTTCGTATCACGTGCCAACAGTGGAAGTACGCATTAATTAATTGCTCGTAATTCGTACCTCGCACGGTACAGCTCACAATTCCATGTATCGACGATCTTCTACGCGAGAGAGTGACAGAAGACTATCCTTATTCGCTCCGTACGTTTACATTACTGTTCCACTGATTTGCTAGCGCGTCATTCGGTCGACCGTAGAGATCCGTCGCGCTTGTGCAGGTTTGCCGCGTTGAAGTCTCCGATCGGCGCTGCTACGGTTCGAGCGTTTGTCGCCGCTTAACGACTAAAACACGGTTTCTATTCTTGCTGCGGTGAAGAGAAATTGGAAATTGGTCAAGAAAGACGAAAGGGACACCAGGTACGGGTCAACGGACGGTGTTGCGGTTCCCGGTTAGGTTGGATGTTTGCGGTTTGCGGGGCTGTTGGCGACAAGCGTCTTCGAAGCGCTCGAGCGTACCAACGATGAAGAGAGACACGCCATGGACACGGTTGACCAGTGGCTGGGTGGTTGATGGTGTGGTTGACTGGCTGTCCGACTGCCCGACATTTGTGTCTCGTAAAACGTCGGACACCCTTCCTTGCGAGGGGATATCGTGTAACTCGCGGTTCAACGAACGTTGATACGCTCGATGCTGTTTCTGGCAGTGACGGTGATGCAACACGATCCTCGATTCTCCTTCTCTTTACGATTTGGACTGCGTCAGGTGCATATTTAGGATTTCTCGCTTTTTTAACAAAATCTTTTTAACTTTTTTTCACGTTTCACGAAGAGAAATCTTTTCCTCCAGATTTCAAACTTTTCTTTAGGTGTTTTGCTGTTCTTTCTTGGGGTTTCTCTATTTTCTTTGAACTTTTTAATTACTTTTTAGGTTCTGTAGTTCTTTGAGATTCCTAGTTTTTCATCTTTACATCGTTCTTTGCAAGCTTTTCAACTTTTCCACAGAATTCCTAGTCCTTTTGAAGAGTTCTAATTTTTTTTAAATGTTTCCTAGCTTCTCTACAGAATGACTAGTTTTCTTAGAGGAGATAGAAATTTGATGATCGTTCGATGTACTCGCATAAACAATGAAGATCCGTGATCAATCTTATTCAGAGACGGGCGACGTTCATTGGTCGTACCGTTACAAAGGAAATCAGGAGAAAAGAGTAGATCGGGTAGAAAATTTCATCGTGTACATCCGCGTAATGGCGAGCGAAGCTCATGCTATCTTATTAAATGTAATATTCGAAGTTATCGAGGACCCTCGCAACATAATATTACGAACGCCATAAGAGCGTCTTGGAATGTAATAAAGATCGAGTAATCTGGGACTATCGGGCCATTTCCAGCGGCGCGCATCGATAGCTAAATTCCTGCCACAGAAAACTGCCATAAGCAGAAGATAACAGGGTTACGTCAGAAAAACTGGATGAAAATATTCGAAAGTAGAACAAAACCGAGGGATGGATCAGAAAATGAAATAACAGAAGGGAAATTGAAGGGAGAAACACGTGATGCGTACTGATAATACTCGCGATACTCCCTCCTATGCGTCCCCGTGTATTCTCTTCGCAAAAGTTCTCTCCATTCTCGCGTATGAAAAACGAGCCTTGGCATGCTTGCGAGTGGCAGCCTCGGTTGCAACCCGAGCGCAGAGGAGCACGGTCAGCAGGCGGTTGCGATTAGCAATCCATTGCGCACGTAATCATAATGAAATGTATCCACTCGATTCTTCGTCATTTTTCTCCTTTTCTTCATCTCGGCCCCTTACTCCGCTCAGTCTTAATCCTTCTCTCGCTGTAGCACCGTAAAGAGCAGCGCTGCGTCGAACGGAGCAGGGTACGTTCGTTTTCTCCGTCCCTTCTTTAGCTGGTTGCCTGTGATCCCTGGAACCCTGCCGGGATCGCCGTGGCCCGTGTGCGGTGGCCACGTACGCCGGCACGTAACTTCATGTTTTCTTGCACGGCGGTAAAAATGTTAATTGACAATTGCGTGGCGCCACTGGCCACCGTTCCCGCCTCTCTATCTGTCTCCCCAGGCTGCACCACGCGGTTTCTATACCCGCTCCGGTGTGTGCCATCCTCCTCCCGTTTCCGCGCGTGTTCTCCAGTGCGCGCACGCTGGTAAACACACGCACCAGCTCCCTCGTACGAGCGCGCGGCCGCTCGATGTACATATCCGGTGGTGCATCGTGGTCGTAACGACCTTGCGGGTACCTTGCTGGTGCCGTTTAATTGTAGCGACGCGGTGCGCGCAGGACGCGGTATGTCATACGTGATAGTCGTAAAATCGCTGTCGATATTCAGCCGGGGATCCGCGACGCGATTTATGCCGTCCCCTCCTGGCAAAAAGGTGTTCCCTTATAGTTCGCCAGCGCAGGGGGATTTATTCGCGCCGGACGGCCGGTTTCTTCGTGGAATTTATCGACCGCGGGTCGTTTTGCTCACGCTGGACACGCGTACGTCCAGCCTTTCTGGAAAACCGTCCGTGGATCGTTTCTTGGCCTCTTCTCCCGCTGTCCAGGTCGCCGGTGAACGAGAGGCTCGCGCGATCAATGTGCTCCTTGCCGGTCTCTTTCTTCCTTTTCCGCTCTTTCTCTCTCTCTCTCTCTCTCTCTCTCTCTCTCTCTCTCTCCCTCTCTCTCTGTCTCTCTGAATATAGATCCCGCGTTTAGTCACAGAGGCGATTGATATATGTCGCTTTTATATTTATCGGCTCGATGGATTAAATCGATGCGTCCAGCTGGTTTCTCTTTTAGACCGGCTGGCCTTTAGAAAATTTCACCCTCGATCGCGTCGGATTTATTATTTTTCTCGGACGCTGCTTTAAGCGGAGCTGATTCTTTTTTTTTCGCGTTAACTCTTATTTGTAAATGAATAGGAATAAATGGCTATTCACTTGTCGCGTATCCCCGCGTATCGCCATTGTGCACGGCAAGTGTCGTAACGGTGTAACGCCTGGCTTCCGTATAGACGCAACGGCAATCCAGCTTTTCAATGTTATGCTTCTCGAATGTAATCAGGAAGACGAACGCGAATAACCCCGATTACCACCACGCGCATGGAATTTAGTAGAGCTAGGAAAGATCCTAGTACGGTAGCCTCGTTTTCCCTCGCGCATAGCGTACGATAAGCTACAATTCCACGCGGGCAACTTCCTCTTCGTCACGTTAACAACCTCGTACAGGCGGCACGATCGATTCCGCCGTTCCGCGTGGGGGTGTTGGCCAGAAGTTTTCTATTTGCTCGCACGATCCCGCGCATAATTGGTTTCGCGGCGATCAGGAAGCGAAAAGGGGAATAGATCGATGGGTGGAGCGGCGGGACGCGGACGTACAGAGAGGAATATACTTACGATCTATAATTGGAATTGCTAGTGAACCGGTGCCATTGGTTAGGCGGTTGTTACCGCGCGATACGTGCGTGGCATAGATACACACGTGGTTCGTGCCTCCCTATCCCCCCCCTCTCTCTCTCTCTCTCTCTCTCTCTCTCTCTCTCTCTCTCTCTCTTTCTCTCGAAGGGAAATGCCTGGAGCCAGTGTCCCAGGGCTGTGTCTTACGGTGTGTGGCTGCTGCGTTGCGTTGTTGCTGCTGGTGCCATAATGGATTTGGCTCATTACTGGGCTGAGCATCGTCCTGTTCCTCTACTGTAAATTATATGCCCTCAAGGACGACTACCATGCAGCCTGCGTGCCCTTCCTCGTACCGTTTCCTTCGCGCAGAGATACGCGCCGCTCGTCATATCCCACGATGTGCCTCCGTTCGTTATTCTGGAACGTTGAACTCTTTCTAGCCCCGCGACTGAATTTCTCCCCGATATCGAGAAACGATTTGTTGCTTGAAAATAGAGGAGTGTGCCAATAGCGTAAATGGTACATCGATGAAACGCAATAATATATATAAAAGGATTACCGTTGCAGCTTCCAACTAATCTGAAATCATTGAAAAATGTATGATCTACAAGTTGCGAGGCAGTATAACCGCACTGCATCAAATTCTTCTCGAGTCTTCGTATTAATCCACTGATCGTAACACGAAATCGACTGATCCGATGTACCATCGCGCGGATTCTTCTAATAATCCCGTCTTATAATAACTCGAAACGATCGTCGACGCGCATAAAGACGCGCTAATTAAACCTATAAATCGGTCCTCTGGGAGGAAACGCGCGCGGGGTGGGCGAGGGGTGGCCAGGGTGAAACAGGGCGGAGGAGGGCCCATCGTTTCATAACACTTGTAAACCACAGAGAGAGGAGCCAGTAGCTTCTTTTATTCCACGGTCGCGGGACAGAAGCGAAGAAGAAGAGAGACGTACGAGGTGGGTGGGATGGGATGGAGGGAGAAGGAGGAGGCAGGAAGGAGGCAGAACAACGTCACGTATACAGATGCAGAAAGTTAAGTAGTACCAGTGTAAGATGCGCTATAAGGCCTCGAGTGGCTAACACACATGGATCCCTGATGGTCGTTTACCCGCGGCCCTCGAGTGACGACCCCGCCCGCTTCAAGGACACCCTTGGACACCGCAGCCTCGGATCAGAACCCGACCATCTTCAACGACCGAGTGCACGTATGCATCGTGCCGTGACTATCTGGATTCCTGTTACCCGTCGATGGACTACGATACCCGTTTCGACCTGTTTACAAGCGGCTGACGAACCCGTGACGAATCTCCTTGCGACATTGCCTTTTCCCCCTGCTTTTATCCTTTCCGTTCAAAAAATTAGAACACAATTCCTACGATCCCGCCAACTGTCCAACCACGAACGTGGCATAAATTTCGTATAATCACCCTACTTTCTCGACTTTTTTAACAGAACAGATTCCACAAAAAGGAGAACAAATTTATAATCTCCAAACGGACCAACTAAGTCCTCTAATTTATTGTTCGAGCAGATTCGTCGGGGTAACAAATACGTCTGATAAATCCAGGACCTAATCCGTTTCAAGGATTAACCCGACAGTGGATATCTCCTCCGCCGACTTCTTATTCAAAACAAAATCCCTGGGTCCCTAACCATCAGATTACACCATCTTCTCCTCCTTTCACCGAAATAAGATGCGCATTATGATATAATACAATCATCCCCCTTTTCACTCTTTACATCCCTTCGCTCCATAATGGACGTCGATGCTGTTCAGCTCCATGGAACAGGATATTTTCTTTCCGCTAATCGACAAATTCCTTTATAATCCCAGGAACCCTTTTAATCTGATCGTCTTATATATTCCCGTCCCCTAGGGCTATACACCGTGTCTCGAGATAATAAGATACATTTTTTTTTCTATATAAAATCTCAAATATTTAATACATTTTTAAGTAATGGTTTTTGTGTCATTATGAATTGCATTTTGCTCGACTCTCTCATAGAATGTCCTTATGAATCCTCATACGTTTTCGATTACTGTCTAATTGAAATTTTGTTGCGAATTTTTTTCCTCTAAGCCAATTTCGTCTATCTCCCTTTCCTTTGACACGAGTACAGCAGAGAGTTGAAAAACATTCCTGAAAACGGAATCTGGACCTCCGTTCAATTACTCGTTTTCATCGTGAGTTGAGCTCGCGACGTGACCCACCGGAGCCGCGCGAGGAGGGTGTCTCTGCAGAAGAGCGGCTCCGCTCTATCGCCACTTCTTGACGTGCCGGATAACGTGCTCGCTAGCAATAATGCCTGCTCTTAACTCTGATTTATGGCGGTCAATAAAGAGATCATCTGTAATACGGCGAGCTGCTTATTAACTCCTGGCTGCCGTGGCCGTTGATGTGTTTACGAACTCTGTTTGCTCGTTCAGCTCAGCCCGCGCGTTCCACCTGCACAGGATTCCCGAACTCGGTTTATGCAACCAGCGCATTGGTGTATCGGTTTTCTGGCGCACGCAGCCGGCTCCTAGCCGTTGATTAGAGTTTCGATCGTTGCTTTAACGCGCCGTCCTTCGGGCGCATCCGTTTTAACCCCGTAATCTCGTTTTCTAGCTGAAATTGCACGGTCACGAGCTACGCCGTTGAACTTCCTCTCCCTGCTGCGTGCAACGGATGCTCGAGTCTCGTTCCTCGCCACCCTGCGAGACTCTTTCGTCACGGGAATCTTTCGATCGTTTAATTGTACCGTTTGTTACGATTTATGATCCATTTCTCTCGTTTTCCCTTTTGGGCTAGAATCGCACGGTTAAGAAGGGGATGATGAAGTACAGTGATTGTCGAGGTTGAAGTTGCTGTTGGAGCTCCTCTATTTTCAACGATAAGGAAGTAGATCGCTCTAGTATGTACTTTGCGGTTTTGCGAAATTCTAGGTTGAATGCAGCGCGCGAAGTTTCCTTGTGCAACGCCTCAACGATCTTCCTGCGATTTTCGATTTCACTTACGTTCACGACTTTTCCCCGAGATGCTTCGTAGTTTCGACACAAACTTAAAAGAGCTGCTATTGTTATCTGTAATTATGCAAATTAATCGTCAATCGATAGCTAGTTACTAGCTGTCATTATCCGTAATGGATAGCTTTTTTCCTTGTAAAAGTATATTCGATTGGCCGCGTTGAAGTGCATCCAACTAGGGTACCCGTGAGGTGTAACAGCCTGTGCGACGTATCAATCAGGGGTAGTCCGATATAGCCGCTTGAGGCGATGGTAACGAGCCATTAAGCTTGACACCTTATTGCACCACCGTATGGATTCTCTGCCGTTGATGAGGAGACTGATTTAACCGTAATACGTGTCATACGAGACGCGCTTCCTACTATTTCCACGCGTCCCAACCCTTCCAGCTTGAAATTGCTTCGTAACAGCCGCGGCGGGGCTAGCGGTACTTTCGAGGCGTCCGGCTTTTTCATTTACTCCATTGACTAACTATTTATAGATTCTGTATTCCGATGTCGTTCGCCGTTGCTCAGGAATTTATGGTAATCCCCTTGCTTGGAGCGTAAAAGAGAAATTATTCATAGAACGTCCTGAATTGTTCACAATTACGGGGGAGAAAATTGTGGCACGAATGTAGGAAAAAAGAAGGAGAACTGAGCGAGAAGAGAGTGGAAGGAAAATAAAGGAAACGCGTTATTAAAGATAGATGAATAGCATATGCATGTAAAACGAGGAGGTTTCCATATGCAAACATTGACCGAGATGGCGCCTGTCGTATGGTAATCTAACGGAGCGTAAAAGTACACCTGCTCTTCACTTTGTTGACGTAGCGATTAGTGGTATCAATCTTGCAACGCCTGTTGAATTTCCGTATTTCCATATGCAGCGGAACAGCTTTTTACACGCGGGGATATCGGTTCAACGAACGATCTTATCGTTTACATAGTTTCCAAAAAAATTCGCTTATCGACTCGTGCGATTCCTGAAAATCGTACGTCGTCAGAGAATGTACCGCAGGATCGAAAGGACAAGGCGTTTACTGCGCGTTACGGACATAATTTGAATTCTTCGGCCCGTATCGGCGTCCTGTTCACGTTGCTCCTGCTAACCCGTGCTTTTATCGCGGGAAACGATCCGATTGACTTGGCCCGCTCCGCGTAAAGTTCTTAATTAGAGCAAGTTGCGCGTTGCCGATGTCAATTTGCACGGTCTGTCGTTAGCCGCAATTAATTCCGCGGCTATAAGCGTAGAACCATCGCGGTAGCTGGTGAAAAGGGTGAAGGGGGAGAGGGCTCCATCGCGATCGAAGCGATCGATCTGCTCTTATTGCGATCGATATCAGCTCGGTTGCTCGAACGTGTTTCGTACGCCCACGCGAGACGAAAACTGGTTACCCGTTTCGATTAAATAATAGGAACAATATTGACGGTAATGAGGGTTATAAAAAGGTATCGGTGGGTGCTCGATGGTCGGGGTTGGAGCTGCGTGGTAGACCACCGCTGCACTACTTTTTGGGGCTATGTAGTCTTGTTAGAGAATTTTTCATTATCGCAGATGCGAGAGATAAAATATTATGGTTCCTTTGCCTGGATATAATTATAATTTTGAAGAATTATTTTCGTACGAAAAGAGATTCTTGATCATGAAGTTATCCAATCTATAACTTACAAGTTAGATAAACTCATAAAAAATCCAGTCCCGATTAATTTCACCACTGATTCATATATACTAGGCACTTATCGACGATTCGTGTATTCAATTTTATTATTCATCCACTATAGCTCGTCGCTACCGATAAACTTTTTAAATAAATAATACGAGCCGATAATCTCTGTTACATCCGTAAGAAGTCCGTAACCGTTGCTATCAGCCGCAATTATCGTTATTAATTTACGCATTTCTCGGTATCGCGGACCGTGTCGATGTGTGCAGGTGGCTGCCGTTACGTGCTCGCGAACTGGGCAAACTGTCCGGCTATTTACGAGCGATACTGTACGTTCACGGTGGCGATCGAGCCATTTAGATCTTGTAATCAAGATAATATCCGGTCGCATTATATTTCCATCTCGTACGCAACGATATTGATAGCCAATTAATCATCGGCTGTAATCACGCTGCGGCCGGATCCCATGGGCGTAGAGAGGGACGACGTGACGACGGAATCGGCGAAAGTGAGGATAATTTGTTTGCGTTCGATTTGCCCGGCTGGTTCTTTTCCCTGTAACCAACGACGGCGACTGGCGAAACGCCGCCTAGCGAGATTAAATTCTTGGATCGAAACGTAGGTAAATCACGAGCCGGGCGGATTATGCGCCGGTGTCGCGGCCATTTTGATTTATAGGTTTGATCTCGCCGAGGGTGGGTTCCCGCGCGATGTTCTAACGCGTGTTCGTACGCGATGAGTTATCATTCAAATTGTAGGTTCCGATCAGCCGTTTAAGAGGCAATCTCCGTCCACCGTGGTGGTTTAGCGGGGCGGCTCGAAGGAAGAAGAAAACGAAAAAAACCGACCCGTTCCCTTTTCAATGTTTCTGCGGGGCGCGACGCGCCGTTCGGCCAACTTCTGTTAAGTGGTTTTCGCGCTATGAGGCTCCCTTTTCATTAAATTTTTCCTCGTTTTGCAACCTTGTTGTATAAATCACCGGCTTACGGGTTACGGGTTTAATTCCGCTGCGCCTTCTCCTCGCATAGCTGAAATTGCTACAAAATTGCTACGTCCCCGAGGAAATAAGTAATCGGTTCTAAAGGCTGCACCATTTATTACGATTTCGTGCGGTTCGATCTGCAATTCGCTCCTCGCTAGAGCGACCGTGCAAACTTCGCGATCAAATTAGATTACGTTAACCGGTCGAAATAATTGCTTCTAAAGACCGTATCGTGTACCGATACTTTACACAGTCCCGCGTAATTTGTTTGTTTTCGAGAGGAAACAGCAAAAGAGGAAACGCAGGAAACAGCAAAGTTTTCCCGATAGAATTGAATATTCTTGAGCAAAATTAATTTCCAAACTCGAAAATTGAATGCCACAACCGTACACGCGATAACTACAAGGTGGCCAATAAATCGAGGGGTAGTTAAGTTTCAATTTCATGATCGATTCCGCGGTCCCGCTACGTCGTAAATGCGCCTGCAGGACGATAAACACGAATATCACTTTCCAACAGTATTACAGAAAATCTCGTTACCTCGTGGCCGAAGGGTGTCGCAGCAGCGTCTTCCGCGGCATCCGATTCGGTTCGCTGGGTGTCAATGATGTAAGGTGGCTCGTTACACAGCGTATAAGGTCTCACCGTGTGGGGCAGCGCTCGGTAGCGTTGGCATCCTGACCTCAGCCTCTTACTTACACGACGACCTTACCGCGGCGAGGTGATTTCCTGATGTGCGCCATCCCCTTCCCTCCCTGACGTTACCGGTTACTTATTGAGAGAACTGGGCAATCGCGACGTGCACCGGCGATTTATAGCATTCTTCGATCGGAGATATATTCGAACGGATACAACTGCGTGCCGCGACACGCGACGATAACCTCGACTTCGTACGAGTATCGCCGATTTTTTTCAAAGCCGTTTTGTTAATGATGAATATGAACGGGCGTACAGCGGGGGCTCGACAGTGGGGCGAAGGGCGAGCTTCGAAGGTATTAACGATAATGGGGTACCGCTATGTTACTTGAGAAATATTGACGCGTTAATAGCCAGTGGAAGATGTAGTGTTTTTAAGGGGTACGGTTAAGTATCCTCGGGAGACGCAAAAATGTTGCTCGCTGGCTACTTTCAGAGGCGCGCGTTACCACCGGTAGACACTGCGGCTATTAGCGTTGTAATGGCTGGGTTTTAAAAAGCTTTCTTCGACATTGTAGCTGAAAATAAAATATTCGGCTGCTTTCCTTTCCCATCGTCTTCTTCGTCAACGTAGTTCAAGACAGATGTACCTAACACGGAACAATCGGCTTCGAATTCCTTGCCTCGACTCGCTGTCCCAAATCGCAGTCAATAATCAAGTCCACGGTATATCATCACAGCGTGCAACCTCTCAACCGTCAAACCCGTACTTCCCACGAGAAATTCCCAAGCAGAAACGGAAGAACACCCAGATGAAGAATCCACAAAGAGCGTGCCAAATTCAAGCAAACGTATACGTACATATATATTGTATATATATATATATAGAGAGAGAGAGAGGGAGATAGAGAAGGGCGAGGGGGTGGATGGGTTATAATGGGAACGGCCATTCTAAGGCAGCACACGATCGGCGATCAGGTTTAAGAAAAATCGCGGTCCCTCCGCTCGGGAAGTTCGAGGATGATCCGTTAGCGCGATTATCTGGCGATCAAAAGCGGCGAAGTCGGTCTGCGTCTCGCGACGGGGAGAATCCCGTATACGTGACGCGCGGGATAGAGAAGAACCATCGGGAGAAAGATGCAGCGGAGAGTAGAGATGGGATCAAGTTCGATCTGTGCTCGTGAATCCGAGTCAGTCTCTATCGCGCGAGAGATTCGCCTCGTTAGTATCGCCATGCAAGAATGACGATAATTTACAAGTACTTCGAATGGTACTCGAAGTATCGTGAAGATATTCGAAAGAACGGAATTATTCTATGCTCACGAGGTCGATTACGATACTCTCGATAGTTGGCAGTTCGATATCTTAGCGCAACAAATGATGGCGCGTCGTCGGGTAACAACCCTGGAGAAAGAAAAAAAATGGCAAAAACAATAAAGTTGCGTCCAAAGAAGTACGGTGACGAGTCTCGAAAGCATCTGCTCTCGGTTCTGACTCTCTCCAGGCAGATTCGTGGCGACTCGCAATGCACTTGATCCCATCGCTAAGCCGGAGAGGGAGGAAGACGAAGAAGCTGGAAACTTAATGCTCGTGGTACCGCCGGGGCCACGCCGCCGTCGCTATATCGCCGAGGAATGGTTATGGTGCCCGGCCCACGCAATCCGTGGGTCATGGACCATGATCTATGGAACACGCCGGAATGCCCCGTTATGCGCTAAAGTGCAAACTTGTTAGTCATAGAGTTGGCTCGGTGTCGATGGGACATCGGGGCCCCTCGCGATGCATCGACGCAACTCGTGCTCGGATGGTACCTAGCCGGAGGTGTAGTAAGCGTTGCCCGCCCTCCCTCGCCGTCCGGTACGCCTTTACGCGGCCCCGTGTTGGTGCCCGCCACGGTTATCCGCCACCACGGCACAGAAACACGGGGCCTCATCTCCGTGACACGGCGACCGTGGGTCGTGGGGATGCCGTTATGCCCTAAAGTGCAATTCTCCGTCTTCCCTCGCTTCTCTAATTCTTGTTTTTCATCCACTGGGTCGAGGCTCGCCTTCCACCTTTCAGTGACCACGCGCAAGGGACAGTGCGTTCTCTCGCACGCGTGGTTTCCTGACTTCGATCCTGGAACGATGGTGCTATTGTTGCTATATGTTAATAAAAAATTTACAAATATTCAACCATATGGGAGGAGATGTCCTCTCTCGTAAACTTTACCGATTTCACTCATCGCAGGTACCGATTACCCCAGTGGCAGAAAGGGACAGACTTCCTTCCTCCGGTTTTTTCCTTCCCAAGTACCACGGTCATCCGCTTGTCGGGCAACGGAAGGTGCTTATCGCTTTGAAACGCGGCGCGTAACAACTCGAGCGATGCAGGCTGCCATTTCCTTGTCCGGTTAATAGGTAATCGCGAGTGCAGGCGGCCGCGACATGTTCTCGTTGCCGCGAGAATGGAGGCGCTTTGCGAGTGGTCGTCGACAGTTTCGTTGACGATCGCGCGGCGCCGTGTACGCGAAAGGAGCGCGCGTTTATCGCTGCTCGCGCGCTCCCTCGAGATAGCGCGTCCACCGCGATCACGGCCTTATTAAGCCCGTGTTACTATCCCCCCCCTGGACGTATGCTAATCACGTTTTTAGCGTCTATCAAGGCGGCGCGAAGCTAATCGAAGGATCGTGAGTTTGAGCGATCGGTAAGCCCCGACAGATTGTCAGCAATTATCGGTTCCACCGTGATGATTCCAGGGCGACCGTGGCTGATGCTGTCCCGTCGTTACGCTGGAAGTAATCTGCTTTCGCGTCCATTCGGTTTTTCTCGACTTCGTCGTACTCGTTTTACGCCTGTTCGCTCCCGATGGTTTTCTACGAGACGTGCCGCGTTGTCAGATGACTCCTTCTTTCTGTAATTTCCGTTTTACGGACCTGTTATTTCACGGCCACTTTATTCCCCGTCCTGTAAAAATGAACGTGGCAATTGATGGTTGATAACAGTGCGCGGTTACCGTACAAAGGCGCGTCCGCTTGATAGCAAGAACGCACATATCTAAACGTAAGTGAACGATACCGCGCGGATCCGATTGGGCACCGATCGGGGTAAAAACTTGGAGACGCGAACTCCCCGTACAGAACCATTTGCAAACAATCACGAGTTTCCATTAGGTGGGTTTCCTAAAGCGCGCCAGCAGATTAGCGAGACGGTGGCGGCGTAGGAACGCGGCGGTCGCCTCGCGCCTATCGATCCACCAGGCGAGAGCCGCCAGGCTGAATAATAAAGCCCCGCTAATGAACAGCCACTGTACGCGCGATGAAGAATACCCGTCCGGTGTTAATAATTGCAACCGTGTTTACGCTTCTAACGCGCGGCCAGTGGGAACCCGGGGGCAACAGAAACGTCCTGGGCACGTTTGCGTGCCGCGAGCGAGAGCCAACCGGTTGCAGCCGGCCAGCGTAACATTATGTACCCCCGTGTAATTACGAGCTGCCCGATGTGCACGGCTGCGTGCCAGTTCGCGGTTCTCGCGCGAGGGTTAGTTGAAAATCGAGCGGAGATCGTCGGCTCCGCGAGCAGAACGATCGAAGTTAACGAGAATAGGAGCCGATATCGTTCACTCTGATCGCGGGAAGTCGTTTTCCGCGAGGGAAGTTCGTGACCTGCGGGGTGGGAATTTTTGTTTTTCGATTGTTACTCGGTGGAACTGGGCTCGAGATGTTACCGCGATATTCAGAACGCGACGCGCCTCTGCCAGTTTTATTTATGCTTCTGTTTAATTGTATCGAGTTATATTTCTGTTCGAATTAAATTAGTTGTTGTACTCAGATTGTTGTCTGCGATTTTTGGGATTGGTAATGGAGACAATTTCAGCATGCAGCTATGTGTTCCACGTTATATATCTATTAAGAAGGATCCGACAGGGGATGCTGCTCTAAATTCCAAGAAAACCGCGGAGGAATCGTAAAATTGGCAAGCTAGACGCATAAATAAGTTAGCAACCCGCCGCATCGATTTCCCCGATCGCACCCTACGGGGGTGGTTCTCCCAATCGGCTTAAAAGACGAGCCGCGCCTCGAATCCTCCAGTTCGCTGGCCCACGGGAGGTCGAGACCGAGACTGAGACGTTACCCGGCGTAAATTCGCCATAACCAGCACGCGGCGCTACGAACGAGAGAAAACGAGGTTGTGGGAAAGATAGCTACGCGAGTTCTCTCGCCGTTTCTCCGTGGCCGTGTTTACGAGAGGATACGGCCGTTTAGTAGGTCTCACGGGAGCACCGCGACGCGTTCCCCTTTATCATTCGAACTCAACGGCGCGATATTAACACCCACTGCTGAGGTTCGCTCGCGCCGCTGCGTCGGCGTTGATTCGCCTCTTGTGTCTTCCGCTTTCATTCTTTTTATCCGTGGTAAATGTTAGCCGTGCCTTTTTAAATTTCGAAGCCTCGATCTCGGATATTTTTTACTCTTTGAAAGTTTCGAAGTTTCAACTTTTAGGTGTTTTTCAATATTTCGATGCTTGAATGTGTGGAAACCCTGGAATTTTAGAGATTTGACAGAGAGAGAGAGAGAGAGAGACAAATTAATCTCTAATTCGAATAATTCCACTTAATCCATGTTATCCTCACACACGCAAGCTGTCCTTATTCACTACTTCTCCGGAGTTCATCGATCCTTCTTCCGTCATCTCTCCACCTTCGCTCTGACATATACACGAAGCCCACATTACCCGCGCAACGTACCAGCATGCATTTACAACAATATTCAGGATCAAAAATCTGATTATTTCGCAGCACTGTGCCGCGCGAAAAGTAACATCAGGATCGATCAGATAGTTCTTCCTCCGTCATTTCCAAAGTTTTATCACCGGCAAACCGTGAAAGCCTGTCCAGTAGATAACGTTCGCGAAAAGAGGTACAACCGTCGGCTCTTTTGAACCTCTTCCAGTGTCCGTCGCGAGGATCGTGTCAGAGCCGCATTCTGACGAGGCTGAATCGACTCGCACACCAGTTCCGGTATATCAGATGTTATAATTTGTCAGGAACAAACGCGACGGCTGGCCGGCTCGTTCTTTTCGGCCCCGCGGACCTTCGAGCAGGTTACAAAGAGACACTTGAACGTGGCGAACCCTCTTATCCCGAGTCACACCCACGTCGAACTGCTTCCGGCATTTATCAGACGACGAACACCTTTCGGGTACAAGATTCGTTGCCATCGATACGAAAAATAGTGGTTCTCGCGCAAAAGTGCATCGCAAGTGGCGGAATAAATTTAAAATTAAAAGTCGAGCAGAACAGGACAATGTTTAGATTTCTTTAGAAAGAGCACTCGTGTCCCGCTGAATAGCGGCGATTTGAATTATCGTCGATGCGAAGTTGTCGGATCCCGTCATTTCTCTAGGAACCGTCGTTATTTCCTTCGCGTTGACCCGTCCAATAAATTTCAAGCGCGTCCGCCGCCGCGGGTTAACGAGGATTAACGAGACGTGAATCAACCCACTTAATTGCGGCGTTCGATTATTTATTTGCAAAATCCATGATAAATTGCGAGGGAGCAGACGACGACCCGCGCAGGAATGCGCCTCGACGCCGATTTAATTAACCGCCGCACCGTTTTTCCGGCACTGGCAGAATTTATTTCGCGCTCGTAACGGTTCCGCCGCGACGTCGTCCTCGTCTTTTCTCTCTCCTCTAATTACAACCTTTTTAATTAGGCCCGCGATACTTAACATCGTGATCGCTGAGTAATTTCCTCTGGCACGTCTACCACTTTATTTACCTTGGTATCTCCGGTGCTGTCGGTGTCGAAGCCGCATCCATGGGAATACCAGAGTTTCATTTATCCTCACGAATTCAGTGAGATTGTTAAATTCGCATTAAAATGCTCGCATACCATTTCATTTGCGATTAAGCGTATACATTCGCTTTTCAGCGAGTTTCTAAAGTTCTCTGGTTATTTTGTAGTTAACTAAAAATACTCGTATCCCCAGAGGGGTCGTGTTGGAACACCCTTCGAGCGAAAATGTCTAAATGACGCTACCAGAACGTGGCTAGAAAAAATGAGCCTCGAAACTACCGGGCGAGAGACGGTGTATTTTACCTGCCCTTCGCATCGCCGAAAGTTTCATGACTTCCGGCGATATTTGGCGAGGAGTTATTAGTCGAACGTTGGTCCCGCGTCGTTTAAAAGTTGCGCTAGTTGCGGGTCGACGTCCTCATCCAGACCAAAAAGTCTGAAATATGCACGATCTTGCCTTGACTGATACGTGCCACGGCTGTCCTCTCATTTATTCATTCATCCGCGTCCTCCCCATCGATTTTCAGCCACTCGCGACAGCCCCCGCGATGCTATTTCCGTGACCCACCTGTCCGTCAAATCGCTCCACTCTTTTTACCACCGACTTCGCGACAAATCGCTCGGATGCTTTTAACATTTCCACCGCTCTAACCTCGACCTTTCTATTTCAGGATGGAGACGTTCCAAGAAGCCGGTGTTCAAATGTTGAAGGAGTTCAGGGCGCTTCTTCAACATTCGCCACTGCCACTTCCTGGGACCCGACTTCTTCAGCTTCTGGCGCTGAATATGTTCGCCATCGAGTCGACGCAGCTAAAGGGTGAGTCGAGATATAGAAATTTCTTCTCTTTCCTTCTCTTTTTCTGTTCCTTTTTTTTTTCTCGTCGAGCATGTTTATTTGATCTCCGTTCGCGCGCGTAGCTTTTCCGTCACGATTCTCGTCGGCGAACGTGACGTGGGAAAAGGGAAGGCGAAATTTTCCTCTCGCGCGCTGTCGAAGCGTTGGGCTCGAAAGTTTACGTCCCGCGAAATCATTGCCGCGGAATTATTCATGCGGGTGTCACGTGTGAATTATGTATATGCGTTGGGGTAGTAGAATTGGTTGGTGGGTCGCGATTGGAATTTAGATTGAATTTATATGATGACGTCTCGAGAACTTTGCGGAAGTAGCGTGCGTCGAGCGAGATTCCAGGTAGACTGTTGCTAATTTTGAGAATTAACTTTTCGAAAAATAAAATACCCGCTGCTGTCGATAATAGCATTTCTAACGCGATTATGCGCGTTACGAGAGGCAAAGCTAATTTTATTCCTGTTCAATCATGGTTCGATTCATCAAATTTCCTGTTATCATTTCCGATATGATTGAGTAATTTGACAGGAATCATCGTGACACTAATGGTAATTTGACAGCTAAGTGGATTTATTTTCGCGAAACTGCATATAATAAATAATTCGAACAGGAAGCGTACGCCAACGCAATTAATCGCCTGGCTCGCATAACGAGTTCCCTCCAGCCGAATCTATTTCGCTCAGAATTTCACGTCCTTCGCAAAGAAAATCCGAGAACGCGCTTCCAGGAAACATTTTCAGAGTCTCCCGTTTCTGTGCATTTCAATCACTGTCTAACGGATTCGCAAATCGAAATACCGCGTCGAATGGCAGCCGTCCTCCAAACATCCTCTTATCCGCCACGAGTATTTCTCACATCATTATCCGGCACGCAGGACTCACTACCGTTGCCTAATCCGACCATTATACGAAACGCAAGAAAAGAGTCTCTTGAAAATCCTTTTCCATCGAGGAAAGTAATTGGAATTAGGGGAAAGCTGCGTGCGATCGATAGGATGCTCGCACGTTTCAGCGATAAAGTCTAGTTCATACGATGTCTCTTTTTACGCGATACCTCGCGTAACTACGATTTTGTAAGCGATGGTACATGCCAACCTCGCACTGCTCCACGCATAGAGCATACGCACGCTTTATACTTTATTTCGTGCATCGCCTTGCAAACGAGCCGTACAACTTACCCCCATTTCTTGCTCGAGGCATACAACTCACCCTTATTTCGCAGCCGAGACATACAACTCGCGAATTATCTCGCACAAGACGTACAACTCGTCCGTCGTACCGTGCGAGCGAGGTATAATTTGCACACCCTCTCGCACGTCCCACAGAGGGAGGGTCCCTGGTCGCACGCGTTTTGTCGTACAGAAAAATGCGCAGGCATCTAAACGCAGCCATAGATCGAGCAGAGGCGCGAATCCGCCAGCGGGATAAACTGGCGCAGCGGAAGGTGGAGAAGAAAGTTGTTACGACAACGTTGTAACCGGCACTTTAGATCGGATCTCTTTCACGGCCACGGCCGTCTCTCGTTATTTAACGTTGCTACGTATACCAGCGCCGTGTCCGCGACTTTATTGTTTCACGTCGTCCTGTCGGCGCTTCCCAGCCGCTGAACGGCCGCGATAAATCAGAATAACGACTACGCCTGCTGCCAAATGCCATTCGAATTCAATTCGACGTATCGTCCCGCGAGATCGCCTCGTTTTCAGACGTCGCGGACGCTTCGCCGATACAAACTGCCTCGTCCTCACCCTGAATCGTACATCAAAGACCCTTCGACCCCCCCTCTACCGTTATCGAATCGGAGCATCGAGCGTCCATCGAACGGTGTCTCCTCGTTCTTTTACCTTCGCTTCGACGATCGTCCCTTTTATCCGTGACCGTGAGCATCGTCGTTTTATTAGCGTTTCATGAGCCATGCCGATCGAACGATCCTCTTGACGTTTCCATCGAGCTCCGACCTCCCCCGTCGTTAGCCGCGAATTAATTGCCGGTTACACTTGTCCTCGCTTCTTGCGCGATATTCGTTTGCTTTGGTTTTGCGCGGCCATTTCTATTCGATGGCTTCCTAGAACGCGTCGATTTTGTTATTCAGGCTTCTTCTGGAGATTTGTATAGTTGTATTATGTATGTATATATAATTCTTCTTCAAAGGATTGGAATCGTCAAAAGGGTAAACGAGAATCTTCAGTCGAAGGAGCGTGCTCCGCGTGTTCTCTTCGCCGATGTCGAACTTTATTTCGTTGCAGGGTTATTTACGACTGAAAGCTTTCCGAGTCTCCGATCACTAAAAATTCGGAGGAGCGTGATGGGCGTGAAAGGGCGGTCTTGCCATTTCGTTCGTATATATTATTTATACCCGTTCGAAGCGTCGTTGGTTTACGACTCAATAAAGAAGAAGAAATTTTCGGCGGCGTAGAATCGAAGGGGTGGCTGCGTGTCTCGTCTTGGCCGCTCCGGTACGCACGTGTCTGCCATTTTTATACCACGCTTCGTACATTTTAGTTTCACCTTCCAGTTTTCAGTTCCGACGAATTTTATCGTCAAAGCACCATTGCTCTCCGGAAAAGCAATTTTTTTAAAGCACTGATATATTTTTTAGTAGATACTTATTACTTAGGTTGTAAATAACTTTTATTTGTACGAGCGTTCTTTTAGTATCATCCGCTTGAAAGATGAAAAAGGAAAAAGGAAAAAGTTCTGATCCTCCAGATCAGAGCTAGATATCCTTAATATCCTTTTGAGTCATCGTACGAGCGACGTGACTCAACGGCACTCGAACGGTGCGCAAAAGCAACAGACCACAGGGCATTCCAGGTTTTTGCGGCCGCGTGCAGGTGCTAGCCCTATATAATTATCGCTAATTCCTATACGAGAGCGAAACACTGGTCAAGGACTCCGGTACATTCTTATCCTCTTTCTTTCTCTTTCACCCGAGGATGAAAGCCGCGCTGAGTCATCAACGGGGGCTGAACTTTTGCTGTTCTGTTTCCAATGTAAAACTGTCTGCGAGGAACTTTTGCACCTGCTCCGCGCGCTTTCTTTTTTCTTCGCCGGCCATTTAACCGAGCCAGTTGCCATTGCACTGTCGAAGGAACGCTGGCCCGGATGAAAACTTCCATTTCGCATTCACGAAAAGCCCGCAGCGTGTTCTTTCGTTCGAATCTTGTGCCTCCGTCGAGGATTTTCTTTCGCTTTGGGGCGCCTAGGTTCCTTGCCAGCTTTCTTTCCCTAGCAACGCGGAATTGTGCGTCCCGTCCATTGCATTTCGGATTTTTTCAACGGGGTTGTTTCGTTGGCTATTGGCTGAGTTAACTTGGGGGTTGCAGCCGTGGGACTACGTTTGAATAGAACTGGTACCAGTTCTGCAGGGTTCTCTTGAAGTTTTGTCTTCCGTACAAGTTCCCGTGGTTTTAAAGTTTTTTCAATTAATCTCTAAGCACAGATCAGTGAATTACGAGAGAGACCTTAATTTAAATAGAACATTGCAAGCAAACATTTCTCAATAACGTGTCTCCTCACGGTAGCACAGTACCATTGTCTCAAACCTTATCAGCGTCTCGTTATTCTTAAGAATACGTGATGTACACATATCTCTCGTGCTCCCCCAGTCTCAGCGGCGTTCGGTTCCTTCCTCGAGCCAATAACCAGACGAATCGCCGAACAATCGCCGACATTTCTCGCTCGAAATCGTTGGTACACGGACGTCGCCTGTGCAGTACGGTTAGTCCTAATCAAGCCAGCGATCTCACTCCCGCTAACGAACCAGTTCACCCCGTCCTTTTTCCCGGTGACTGGCCGCGGCACGCTTTAATTATCCAGCAGCTCGGATGATCGAGCACAGGGTGGAACGCTTCCTGATCGCCGGGCTCGATAGAGGAGACCCCGATCGTGGACCAGGCTCGGGATAGAACGCGACACTTGCCAGCGAATAAACCTCATCCTTGACACACGGATGACCGTGCTATCGGCTGGCCGGTAATTGAAATCGTAAACATTGTTGGTAATGGCCCGTTGGCTCTCTTATGCGCTCGCGTCGACACCGTCTGCGGTCGAGAGGGACCTCCAGAGACCTGGGCTTCGCGATCCTTAAACCGTCGCGACGTAACCTTGCGGTTTGCTCTATCGATTTTCAGTCGCTCACGCCGCTTAATATTCCGCTGTTACGCGCGATGGCGCCCCCCCTGATAATGGCTACGCCTGTACCCCCGCGATAATTGCACGTTCCTAGAGCGTTCCTCGAGTTTACGTTTCGTCGTTTTGGGCTCGCTGGTTTCAATGATTGTTCTAAAATTTGTATTACACGTAACGATCGTTCCTCGCATAATTCTTGAAGCTTCTACTTATTTCAATGGCACGTAAGCTCGGTATTGCTTCTTAGAGACGTGCGCGCGTCCGACTTAGACTCTGCAAAAATAAATGGCAATACTCGAAATCTTCCATACAATCTGTCCCTCGCAGTGATCGTTGGTTAAGCGGAATTTTTCCCTAGTTTTAATCCTCCTCTTTCGACGGACTCGCGCACTTACACTCTTTCATTCGCGTCGCCGTCGGCTAAAAACGAAACATCCGTTCTCTCGCGTCGAATCGTCGAGTCATCCTTGAGACATCCATCAGATCCACTTTGTCGGGGATGGAATTGAAAGCACTCGAGTCGCCAGCCGGAGTGGTAGCCGAAGATATTGCACACGGCAGGGCAAGATAATCCACGTCTTGCCCGGCTACTTCACGATGAAGAGATTCCAACCAGCGGAATAGGGTAAACGACCTTCCCGCGCGCCTAGCCGCGAATATAACGCGGCTCGAACCATGGGGTTCGGTTGTTGCCAATCAACCGTCGGTGGATCCGTGGAAGGCCACGGCCAGATTATAGGATAGCCATCTCTAGAATCGTAGTTTTACATCGTCCGATTCGTCTTTTGATTCCATTTCCCTCTGCCCGGTTCCAGCCACCTATTTTGTCCAACATGGCGATGCAACGCGCGTTCGTTTCGCGTCCATCCGCCAATCTCGAGGTCCTTGTACACACATATTCCCCTCGTTGTTTATCAGCCGGAATTTTGTAGTCGTTTTTCGTCACTCGATCGCTGTTACATTGGGTCTCCCTTTCTTTTTATTTTCCTATTGCATTATTTTTTGTTGACAAAGCCTGCGGGTGCCTCCTTTTTTGGGCTCGTTCTCTAGGTTGGTCCGTGTCTTCGTCCGATTTTTTCCTTTCAACGAGGAACAGATTGTTATCGGAAGCATCGGGGAATGTATGTAAAGTAAATCTTGACGCTTGCTACGCGTCCGTTCGTGCACGTTCGTCAGGTATAAACCAGGCTTTAACCCTGTCTCGTACGCTTGTCCATCCTGCCTGATCCTTTTACCGCGGAGCAGCTCGCAAGCTCGAGGCACCGCGATACCACGGTAATCGGATCTCCAAAAGAGATAACTGGCGAGTCGAAAAGGGCCACGATCGCGGGACCAAAAATGGTATCGCGGGCGAAATTCGATCGGGGCTGAAAGGGGTTGCGTTCTCGTTTTACCACGTTGACCCATGTCAGCCCGCGATTCGGTGTCTTCGCAACAACTTATCAGAACCTTCGAGAACCTTTCGTTACGAATAAAATTCGTCTTGTATCGACGCGCTATACAGTGGGTGCTCTTAAGTGCAATGGAACGTCTTCTCGTCGCTTATATATCTCGGACGCGAGTATCATCGAATGTAAAACATCGAATAAAATTACTGTAATTCCAGTGTTAATGTTTTACAATGATCAATGGTTATCTTCACGATAATTAACGATAACCTTCGTTAACTGTGCTCATCGGATGAAGTAACGTCAGTCGCTAGTTAACTAGTTAAAATTCCACTCACCTCTGCTCGCAACAAGTACAGACAAGTATCACAACAAAATTACAAGTAAGATTCTACGGGTACACGGAGCATGATCGGATAGTTGTTCGTTGTTGCTCTAATGGAGACGCAGTTTTACCCTGCAAAAAGAAATCGAACGTGGTTGCGTGAAGAGGGGAGGACGCAGCATCCTCGCGTCAGGGTTCATCTAATTACGTCTAACTGTACTGGGCATCAGACGAGCATTATTTGCGATAATACGACGGTCAGAGCCGGCTAATTCTCTCATCATTCTGTTAGATTATTCCCTTTCCACCCTCTCGTTACCTTCGTAATATCGTTGTCCTCTCCCGTCTCTCTCGATTCTATCTTCCTGTGCCGTAACATTATTCTCGTGTATCCGACGACTGGCAGTCTCTCTCGATCGACTGATGGAAATAAGGAACGTAGAATGGACATTTCCAGTTATTCAATTAGCGTCTCAGTGTCGAGGTATCGTCGATTGACAACGCGGTGGATTTTCCGCAGGATCCTAGCGATTAGAAGGCGGAAGTTGAGGAACGTTTATAGGATAAACGATTGATTTGATTATAACTATTGAATCTTTAGAGTAATCAAGGGCGCTGATAAGAGATCTCAAGAGACTCGAAGAGATTTGTAAACACGCTCCAAGAAAGTTTCCGACTAAACTTGTTTCTATGATTGGTCGAGATGTTCGTACGATGGTATGAGACTAAAAAGTGATCATATCTGACTACGTCGAATTAGGGCACTTTTAAAAAACAACCAGAAGGACAAGCAAGAAAAGAAAAATGGCACGCTAATTTTCATCGATAAAGAAAGGAGTAGCCAGATCGTTGCAAAAAGGAACAACCCCCTCTGCGCGCTGCCTCGGAGGCTTCGATGAAACGCGTGCAAGGGCGTCGCGCTCCATTAATAACCGCGACAGAGCGAACCTCGTGACTCGGTACCCGGTTTGTGGTGAAATTCGCAAATTACGCGGCGCGAATCACTTACTCGCCGCGTAGGGTGCATATTAAGCGGCGACGACGATCTTCTTCGCGGGAACCGAGTCAGAAGTGATCGCGTTCCCGATCCACGGTGCACCGCGGGGCAGGCAGCCGAACGAAATCGTGGCCACGTCGAGGCTAATGTCCCTAATGTCTATAATCTCGGATCATCTGCGTCCAACCGTCTGTATACCGTGTGTGTACGCGTACCAACCACCCTTTTCCACGTACCGCTCGACATCTCGACCGTTCTCCGGCTCCTTCCAGCCGTGGCTCGCCTCTTCCATCGGTCGAGCCTCTTCGTTTCGCCTTCGTTGAAGTTTCGAGAGGCTGCCTCGCGCCGCGGCTCGAGCGTCCCTCGCTGTTCCGCGGTTAACCGCTGTTATTAAATTGCCTCATTGTTTTTACCTTTGTTCCTTCATGGTCGCTCCCGTTTTTATAGGACACGCTCCTCCCAGGGATCGTTTAAGGGCACAGGGTTGCCTCGTTCCTCGCTGCGCGTTCCCGATGCTCGTTGATTAAGTTGTTCGGGCCACTGTGAAATTTAAGGTTTCCGGTTGGCCCACGAGTGTCGGCTGAACGACGCGGAATGGAATGGGCGTGTAATAATTCCCCTTGGCCCTTTGTAGCTTTCGAGTATCGGTTTAGTTTCGAGCTGTTGCGGACTGTCTATCGTATCGTTCTGGATTTTACGTGCTGTGTAGCGATCAGCATGTTTGCGAGGAAATTGGGAGAGCTGCGAGTGTTACGCGTGTTAAAATTCGGCTACCGTCGTTCCAGTTGCACGCATCGTTGTGTAAATTCACGTTTCCAAAAAAAAAAAAAAAAAAAAATCACACCTTTGTTCTGCACGAATTCCATCTCAACATTCAGACAGAATTTCGTTCACGTATACCGGTAGATCGAAGATCGTTTTATATGCCACGCGAAAACCGTAACACTTCATGAAAAACGATCGCAGTTGCTCGCTGTTATCGGGCACATGCATCTCACGTACGTGGACTTCCCGAAAAATTCTTCGCATTGCTGTTCGAACATTGTTGCTCTCGCGCTGCGCGAAACCGTTCAAAACGGCTCCAATCGATATTCAACGCGCATTTGTACAACAAAATTGCGTTCGAAGATCCGTTGGTGAGAGAGAGAGAGAGAGAAAGATTGTGAAAATCCATGAAGTACGCGTGCAATAATCGTGAGCAGACACGCAAAGCTACATCTCGAATTGAAGTAAGACAGAATCGAGAATAATGGAGGTATACCACCCAGGGGTGCAAAAATTCCTGTTCAAGCCTCGAAAGCCCCGAAAGCCACGAGCGATGTGTATGAAAAGAAGACTGAGGTCAAATTTCAGGCAAAAAAGTGTCTCTTTACACGCTGGTCACGCGCGCGAATCCAAAGTTGCATTATCCCGATCAAGGCTGGCGGAGGTTGGGGGTTCGAACGCGGAGGAATCGGTTCCGAGAAACTCGCGGCGCGGAGGCCTCGTTGGCATAAATTATCGAAAAGTACAGCCCTCGAAAATCCCCACCGTTCGTGCTCGCGTACTCGACTCCCTCGAAATTGCCCCTCTAAAACACGAGAATTATTGCCTCCGCTTTGGCGCGGTCTTCGTTCGATCCAGGCTCGATTCCCGGCCGCCCTCCTTTTCCCTACTTTCAGCTCTACTCGCGTGCACACCCACGCGCGTTTACCTTTTGTAAGAATGTCCCGGGATGGCTGGCTGGCTGGCAGGCGGCCGCGTAATTTCATTCGACGACACTCTCTCCGGGCGAACAAACGGAAAAGGGAAGAAGCTTTCTCGCCCCGTTCCGCCGCGCTCCAACGTTCGACGCGCCGCGATGAAAGGAGAGGACGCGGAGGTTGTAAAAGCTTGCCGCGACGGAGGTGTGTAACTGTTGCGAGAGATGGATGGGAGAGCTCTTTTCAGTCCGGTGGGAATATCTCAGGCAATATTTGCTTTGAAAAGTTAATGTGGGTTGCCTGAAGAATTATGGGCCGCATCGCGGCGATGTAGGATTAGAACGGGATCCTCGTAGATTTACGGCCCACCCCTCGGCTCTCCTTTCGTTCCGTTTCTCTTTTTTTAACATTCGAATTACCTATTTTTCTCGATACACATCATAGACATAGAATTGTCACTATTCTCCGCAACATTTGTCTCGCAAGTGAATGGTACTGTGATTAAAAAAGTTTACATATCTTCTCGCCTCCTTTGTCCACGTCTCTCGAATACATTTTTCAGCTTCTCTCTCGCCTCTCCGCCGTTTATACGGGATGGGACCATGCGCCGTCTATCCGTACGCGTGACCCTTTCGCATAATTGCAGGACGGCGACCTTTGAACTTTGCATCCGCCCAGACATGGGTACATCCGAATATTATCGCGTCATTAGGACGGATGCGAATCCTGCTGGATCATTGGAGATTAAATTAATCCAGTCTATCTCTCGGCCCCGGTGGCCATTACTCTGACTTTCAACCTGACTGACGCGCGTACGTGGGATATAATGCCACGGGATTTTGTAGCTCGATCGGCAAATTTTTTAATTCCACTCTCCACTTCGACCGTTTCTCGCGCCAGGCTGAAAATAATTAAATTTTTATTCATATTTTAGGATTAACAATTATTCGCTTCACTAGCCGATCTTTGCTAAGAGTCCTTCAAGAGTTCTTGAATCCGCGAATCATCAAAATCGATCAACCCCACTTACCAAGCGTGTGCTCGAATCTCTTGAAAAAGTTTCGACGCGCGATGAAAAGCAGACGCAAATAGGAAAACAGGAAGGAGCGTGGCTTGGAAACGGGTTGCGCCGTTTCATCCCCCGCTCGCGGATATACGCGGATATCTCTCCGTGTACGCGTCGTCGTGACTCAAAGGTCTCTCTCCTCGCAGATGTTATCGAGGCGTCACGAGCGCCGGTTTTTTGCACGTAACGCGGGGGAATTTCGTAGTCCATCGCGGAAGGAGCCAGCCGAGTGTGCAACAGTTTGCGCGGGTCATTAACACCTTGGTCAGGGATTTAAACGGATCTGATTGGAGGGTCGTTGGGCCGGCGTGCTTGTAAAATGGTGGCGTGGCGTCCACGCGGAGAAGAATAGGCTTCCGAGATCGGCCGTGGATAAACCTTCGGGACGAGTAAATTGCGCGTCAGGCGAATTACGTAAGGGAAACCGGGAGAAACGCGGGGACGTAGATCGCGTCCCGATACGTCGCGACATTTAGCCGCGGAGGTCTATATCCTCGTTAAAGGCTGTTCTGTCACCGCGCCGTTCTCTTCGGGAATTGCCTCGATTCCAGCCGATTCGCTCGTTCCTCGACGTCTCTCGCGTATGGAACGTTTCACGTCCTACGAACAAATTTTTATATAAATTGGAAACAACTTCTGCTTTGAATAATTTATAATTATCAAAAGATAACATCAGCAGCTACAATTTCACTGTTTCAAATTGAAATATCGAAACAGTAAAAGGAGTGAAATATTTAGTAACTGCTTTATTGAGAATAAAAAGAAGAGGACACAGATATGGGGTAGCTAAATAGAGGCGTTCACCCTCCGGCCATGAGCCCTCGAATCCCCCGCGACAATCGCGTCTTCCACGGAAATTTTTGCCGCTGGGTGCCACCGATTCCGAGAAGATGTCAACCTTGGCAAGGCCACTAAAAACTGACTCCAGTTTCTTTCGTCGATTCTTCCCGTGCGGAGGACTGGCCTGGGGGATGACGTCAGTTCGATCCACCTCTGCGTCTGTATTATCCCTACGTGGCTACGTGCAACTGGAAGACGCTCGTCCCGCCGTTTTTGCGGCGCCCCATTCCGAGAATAATTCACGGTTGCCAAGGGGCGATTAGGAAAGCGTTTAATAGTCTCCTTACGCGAAAAGAAACGCGAAGGAAGCCGGCGAGCATCCTCGTTTTCGTGCACGCGAAACGCACACGTTTCTAATTTACGACGGAAGTCGCAGAGGCGGTTGTTAAATTAATCGCGCTTCCTACGATTATCCCGTGCGCCTGATTCGATTTAAGGACACCATCCATTGCGCGCGTAATCGTTCCGATTACTCGAGCATCCCGCGCTCTGGGAACTTCGTACTTTGTTTCGGAAGCGCTTCCATTCGCGTGTTTGCCATCGTTTTGCTCCGCTCAGTGGAAAACGTAACAGTGTATTTTGTGGTAATGACTCACATGCGCCGTTCTTGTTATTCGGCTGGCCTAGCGAGAACGGGTTTGCGGATTTAATTCGTTTAATGAACCAGCGGTAGAAATGTTAATACGACGGTGCGGCCGTCGAGGTTCCTGAATGCATCCATACCTGTCTTACAGATCGGTAATAAATACGCGCAGCTTTATTTTTTCCCACCGCGGACGCTGATAATCAGCAATTTGTGATACAAGCACGAATCAGGAAAAACCCTCGAACATGTATCGTATCAATAACCCAAGGGGAAGAAAACAAAGAAAACGATCCGTTTCTCACCAGGGTGAAACCAGTTCTGAACACCGCATGACGTCTGCGCGAATTAGATTCGAGCCACTAATTTGCTTGGCTCTTATTGCCTCCAGCAGTAAGTCCAAAGTCTCGCGTACAATTTTATATACCTGCGAAAGTAATCAAGTTCTCGAATCAAGAACTGGTACAGAAGATCGACGCGAATAATAACAACGATTCGATGTTGTAGCCTTTCCAACAACCACTATGGAACACTCGCAACACTCCATTCCTTTCGAATTAAAACCGCGATCAAAGTGTTCGAAATCGCTCGAACGAGAGCTACGAGGGATCCTCCGACCCGAATCTTGAGACGAAATTCTAAACCAGCAGTTTTTCATCGTCCCTGGATCGACGCGAGAAAGGTTTCGGTCACGGCATAGTAGCCAGCGGGCTGGCTAGGGCGAGATCGCATAATCTCCGTTGCTGTGTACGAGGCGCCGTGCCTAATGTAGCGATATTCGTCATTTTCCCACCTGGCGTTCCTCCAGGGCAGCTTCCCACAAGCGTCCGCCAGCACTCAACCCACACGCGGCCGTTCAGCCCGGTCCGCGAGCGGACACGCGCGCGCCTCCTCGGCTCGCCCCGTGTTTCTCGTGGCCAAGCGTCGCAGGAGATAGATGAGGGCCTCTATCCTCGCCGCGGAACCAGTTACGGCTTGACGAGCTGTGTGTTTCGCGTAATGCCCCGCGATCTTATCGTTCTATTAATAATAAACCGCGAACGGCGTTACACGCCCGCCCTCGCGGGAGGGAAATGCCTCGTAGCTGGTCCTCGCGCTCCTTTTCCACGGTCCAGCGTGCGTCTCAAATCGTACCGTTGAAAGTTCGCGCCTCTGTCTTCTTCCTGTCTTCCGGTGTCCTCTTCTTGCTGATTTACTTTAGCTGAAGGTTCGTTCGTTTTATGTTTATTATTTTAGAGACGGGCACGTGTGACGTTATATTTAATGTTTCAATTTTTTTTTTTTTTTAACGGAATGTTTTTTAAATAGCGCTTGATTTGCTTTAATTTGCGAGTGTGTAGTCGTGAGATTTGGGAGGAGGATAGGAGGTTTTTACAGGAACGCTACCGGAAGATCGATTTGCATTCGCATTAGCGTGCAGTCACGGCGCGGTCGCGCGAAAATTGGCCTGCGTTAGCCTGTTTAAACAGCATTGAATAACGCTCGAACGAACCGTGACCGACTCGCTGGCGTAAATCAAGCCTAATTAAGCAAAACGCAGGCAACATACGAGCCGCGTTTGCATCGCGCGTCGATCGCCGCCATAGGCTCCTCGTGCATGCGTCGGGTAGTTTTTAAGTAGAATCTCCCCGTGCAAGTCGGCCGTGAACTCGATGCGATAAGCGCGACAGCCTAGCGCTATCGTTCCCCTCTATCAATAATTTTATGCACCCGATGTAAGCGATAAAAGCGACTATCTGTTGGTTCGTTAATCAGTTTTCCCTTTCATTTTTCATCGAGTTCGTATTTAGCGTTATTTCTTGAGAATATCTAAATACAGGTGCAGGCGAACGAGAACCTTTCCTCATCTCGAGCGTAAATAAACTTACAACGTAATAAAAATAAAAGAGTTGCCCTCGTTTCTAAAAAGATAGCCTGAACAGCCCACAAACGTTTCTCGGGTCTACGAGCGCAATAATCTCCGAACCATAAACGACCCTCGTCGAAAATTATTTTCACCCGGAAGTCAGAGCACCACCGCTGGTTCCGTAGATCACCTTGTCATTTAAGTCTCGAAGGAGAGGCTCTCCGCGTTTTTACGAGGTGCACCTCTGCAAAGAAGAGAAGAGCAACCTTAACGGACCAATTCATTTAGCCCGTACCTCGGTACGAGCCTCGGGAGTGCCCGTTTCGCGAGTCGTTATCTATCCGTACGACCGCGCTTCCACCCTTTCCACCCGTATTTTACCCTCGTCAGTTTTTCTCCCCCTGCGTCGAAGGCATCTTCCGCAGTTGTAGAACGACTGACAATTACGCGTCGTTCGAGATCGAACGAGGGTTCCAGATTTAATTGTCTCGCGGACGAAAAAAGCCCCTCGCCTCGGCTGGGGCTACAATGGCCGATCGAACGGTCGAAGTTTCGGGGCTGCAAATATTGCCGGTTCCGTGCACACAGAGGCCCTTGGGGGCCCAGCGTGTTTGAAGAATAATTCGAAGAGGCGAGCTGCATCGAGATTATTGACTCTCGAGCGCACTCGACGAGCAAATAATCGCGGGCTAACGAGGGCCGAGGAGGGGTTTGTTGGTACAAACGCGCGCACAATATATCTGCGAGAACTGTGTACTTAAATTGAACGCTTTCTGGTGATATCGAGGTACTCGTGGTTTTCGAGAAGTAATTTCTCTTATTGCGGTTCTGTTAGATCTGCGTGCCGAGGATACTCGTAAAATGTTATCGCGAGGACATTTAGGCCGATCGTACGCGATTATCGATTAGCAATCGTGCGAATTGGAAGTCAGCTTGGTTAGAACAACAGAGCACTTGGCATAGCCTAATGTTTCGAAGGCCAATTGGGAGGTTGTCAATTTTTACCGGGCAATTCTATTCTGCAGTTGATCGATAGGGTCAAGCACGACTATCGAGCATCCTTCCCGCGGTACCACTTGGAGTCATTAAATGATAAACGCCACGGCTCCCGCTGCGCCTCTGGCTTCTAAACGAGTCTACGAACGAGTCGATGATGGATGCACTTCGGCACATCGGTGCAAAAGTCAATACCAGGCCACCAGGATTCTTTCCTGCTCTATCTATCTCTTTCTCTCTCTCTCTCTCTCTCTCTCTCGTGTAAACGGTTTCATCTTGTACAGGATGCTTCATGACCCGTGGACGTGACATCAATGGTGCAGAAAATTTGTCTCTAACTTACAAGCGTTTTCCGTTGGATCTTTACAAAAGTACATCCTTGCGCTCATTTTTAGAAATGTCTGCAAATAGGAATTCAGAGGATCCACGGGTATACGATCTTTTGGTCGTCGAATCGATTTTCTAACTAACGCGACACAGAATACCCTCCCTCTATAATTCGAAAAGATCGCATGAAACAAAGACGTACACGCATTCCTCTAATCCTGCCATCGAATTTAACGATCACGCGTTCTGAAGAGCTCTGTACAGTAGCGGGACTCAGAGTTCATCTCTATCCACGGCTGCTCTTCGCGGCTGGGCTCGTTCGCGCGCTAGTCAGCGTACTCGTTAATAGTCGCGAATCGATGGTCGATCTCGCATCCGCGGCGGTGCCATCGAACGTACCCCCGTCACCCCCTTCAGCGGCGGTCTCAGATCGAACCGCCACGGTTCGTACACCAGTTTATCGCGGCACGCTAATTTAACGTTGTCACACAAACGAACGCCTTCTACAGAGAGGTTGAGGCGATAGCGGCGCGCATCTTCCGGGACGCGACGGAGACAAGCTCGCGTGGGCCATTAGCCGCGCATAAATTGATTCCACGCTCTATGATCCCCGTGTTCGCGCGCTGCTTCCTCCTTTGTACCCGGATTATTGCGCACTTATCGCGGCTATTAATTATTCGATGGGACCCTAACTGCCTCCGCCGGCGTACCTACGCGCCGTTGTTACTCCGTGCCACGCTGATTCCCCATTTCCCGCGAGCGTGGCTGTTAATCGTAGTTAGCTGGCAGATGACGAGCTCCATATAGTCTCAGGAAGAAATTGTACAGGGAGGATTATAGGTTTCGTCGTTAGCTGAAATTATTGCCTGGCGATTCAGATATATTCCATGGATCTGAAATTGTTTACACTTCCATTTGCGTTACCTAAGGATAACACTTGCAGTCGATGGAGGAAGTAACATTCGAATTGTAAGTAATTAACGGAAGAACCGTTCGAAGTATTCGACGATGAAATAAACGGCTCCGTGTATCGAGGGACGTCGATGAACCAATTGACGCGTCACACCCGATCAACGAGCTCGACGAATCCCACAGCTGGCCACCACGCAAATTGACTCAGCCCGCTCGACAAATCGCTCGCATTCTACCCGCGTCAGCGCGCCTCGCCTACGCCTCACCCTAAACCCCCTTACACGCGACTTTACACGTTCTCCCCCGGGTACGAGGGACGCGAGCCAAGAACTCGGCTCCACGGACGGGACGACGCATTCCTCGCGGCGGCGGTACACGCACCTATCGCGCGCGAGGAGTCGCGCAGAGCCGAGAGGCTTTCACTCGCGGCTCGATGGAAGCGCATGTAGCCGTTTATGAGACGATCTCGCGTGCGTCCGAGGGATGCCACGGCGGGGTGCAACAGACGGATTAATACCATAGCAGAGCGAAGCGAGCGGGCAGGCAGGCAGGCAGGCAGAAATTGCATGTTATAGGTAATTGGCAATTTCTGTAACGCGATCCAGCTACCATCTGTCCGCGGCGAGGTTTGGCGCGTCGCGTCGCCACGCTTCGCCGCGGAATCACCGCTGGAAAAATGGCCCGGGCCGGATCGGTATTCCCTCGACACGCGTAATAATGCTAACACGTACTGACGTGCCAGTAAATTTATGTAGGCATGCAGAGTGGCCGTGGCTGGTAAGCTCTCGTGTACCTACGAGCCCACGGTTATAACCGGGTGAGTGTTTCTCGATCCTCGCGTAGGGATGGGTTCGAGTTAGGCGCGCGCTCGCGTGCTCGAGTTAGCACGGTAGTCGAGGTATGAGATTCGATTGGAAATTGGAACACTTTTGGTGTTTGGCTTATTCTAATAGAAAATCTTGTATTTTGTTTAACTTCAATTTTTGTTCGATTCTTCTTGTTGTCATCTTACGCGTACAATAGGAAGTTGAATAGGATACTTGAAAGGAGCTCGGACGAATTTGCACGCGAAACTTTGCGTATGCTTTAAACACGCGAAAGTCTGATCGAATACGAAAATCACATGCGATGATATCACAGCGCGATAATCCAGAGTTCGTTGCGTGTAGCTGAAAAGTAGTCGGATTATGGAAACTGGTTTCGTATCTCACGATTCGAAAGTGTATTTATAAGCTGGTTGAAATTGAAAGATATCAAGTGGATATCAGAACGTGTACATTGACTTCATTCGAGTAGCAAGCAGAAAATTAAACGAGTCCGTGTAGTAAATTGTAGAGGAGTTTGGTTAACGTGCTCGTAAACTGTTCTACTTGATCAGAATTGCGATTACATTCGAAAGTACTGTTTTCAAGTTTCAAAGCGAGAGACCAAGTTCCATCGAAATTTTCTGTATCCCGATTTCGCATCGTTGCACCTTCGTCGAGTGTTTCGCGAATCGTTCGAACTTGTTTGCAGCGCAGTCGTCCCCATCGCTAGTGGCCGGTGAAAGGCATGTAAGAATGTTCTCTTTCTCCGTGGCGCAGCTCGAGGCGTGTCTGCGAAATCAATGTTTCAGCCGAAACGTTCCCGTCGAGACGTGCGCTTTTCGATGGACGTGAGAAGTTCTCGGTTACGAGGGAGACCCCGAGGGATGCCTCCGGAGAGCGATTTGTGTGTCAGCAGAGCTATGGGCTTAGCTTCTCGCTGGGTTGCGAGCAGTTTGTCGGACATTCTCTGTGCGAGCGGTTTCCTTTATTTCCTTTTTCGTTTCGTCGTATGTGTTGCGTATTCCGTGGCGTTTCAGCTGGGCGAAAAGATTTGTTGAAGTCGAGGTATCTAAAGATCGTCTTAGGATTTACGGTTTTGGCTTCGACTGAAAGTTACGTCTTTCATTTCGATCCTATGTTTTTTGTATTTTCGAAAAAGAAGAATTTTAATATAAATTTCGCTGCTCCTCTATTTGATTCGTATTCTTATAACTTTCGCGATCTTTATAAAGGGTGTCATAGATTGTTCTCTAGAAATTGTTTCTCTCGCGATAAATTCGCAAAGTGTACAGATCGTAAGAGCGAAGCGTGTACAAATTGCACGGATCGTTTCCTTGGATTCCTCTAATCATTATTCTAATGTATCTCATTCGCGTCTCGACGCGTACTATTTGTTCTTCGAAGTTGATGCTCGAAGGGAAATGATGTTTTTTGCGGAAAGATCGAAGGCAACCTGTTGCCCCGCTAATGACGAGCATAAATAGCCGATGCTCGCGGAGTTGAAAATGGGGGACAAGCCGAGAGTCGGATGTACGCGATTCGAGGAATGCGGACATAAATTGCTTGTATTAGTATCGCGAGTCGAAGTTTTGATAGAGTCGGCTAGAAGCTATGCTTGTTTGTCATTCCCCGCGGATTCCAACATCGAGATGAATCTCGCGCGTGTCCGAGGTGAATTCGAAACGCATAACTCTAATCGAGCCTCGTACGAAACAGTAAATTTGTACGTTTCATAATATCTCTCCAACTAGCATTGCGAAATTTCATTAAATTCCACGTACCGTTTCTTATCCCGCTGATGGATACGTTCGATCAATAAATAATTAAATATTCCACTCGCGTAACTTCAAAAAGCACGAACCTGCGACTACGATGCGTGAAACGCATCAGCATGCACGCTCGAATCGCAATGAATCGATATCAAGGGTAGAAGAACGACGCGAGTGTCTATTCCGAGGCTGCAGCGACTCGATAAATGAGCGACGCGAACGAAGCGTTACCGGTCGCGATTCCTTCCGGCCATCTACGGCAGTCGCCGATTTTTTCAGCGGTGTCCGCCGATTTATGTACGGCTGTTGGTACTCGCGTAATCGTCGTGCAATTGGCGTACAAACGGAGTGGACAAAGCGGCGGCAGATCGCGATGAGCGAGCTTAATGCGACGATATAAATGCGCGTCCGGTATCTGGTTCTCTCCGCTTGGTCCTCGTGCCCCGCGTAATTCAACGTTCCTGCTCGTCCCGTCGGTACCGACGGGTCCCAGGAAACCCGCGGACCGGCCTTAATGAACGGCTTTTGCTCCATTTCCGGTTAAGGCGTTCGCCGCGACCGGAAAAAAGAATCACCGTCGCGGCTGACGCGAGAGAGCTGGGCGAGTAAGAAGGGTTGGGGAGGAAGTAACGCGCTGGTTTCGTTCTTCTGCGACGGTGTTTAACGTCGGAATTAAAGTGGACAGATTTTGATGAATTTATTTGGAGAATTCATGTTGGAGAATTTTTTATAGATATAAAGGGGTTGGTTACCCTTCAGTTTCTGGTATTTTTTCATCTTTGGAACAAGTGAATTCGTCTCGCTCGTTCGCAGGGTTGATCCTGGTAACGCGCGAGAGTTCGTCCGTGTCTCGTTCGCTGTTTCAGCTCGACAGGGTCGTCTGTCGGACGGACAATTGAAAGAGGTCGCGTTGCGCATTACACGCCTCGTTCAGATTGATCGCGTTACTTGAATACGAGCGATTCGACGTCAAGTTCGCGTTCGCTCGGCATCCCTAACTCGAATTTACGCCACTCGAGAGCAATTGATTCGATCAACGAGGGCGAGCGTGCAGACGCTTGGCGCCGCGCGCGCGACGCTTCGAGAGTCGATCGGACGACCGCATCGTCTCGCATCGACTGCAAAATTATTCAGATTCAAGGCACGCGAATTCGAGAGTAACTCGACTAATCTGATCGAGGCCGCCGGGGAGGGACGCGACGTCGAACGCGAGCGATGAGCTAGCGGCCTGCGGGAAGACGCGGCGCGACGACGACGACGGACGCTCGCGGGAGGGCCGAGAACGAGAGAGGGTAGAAGAATCTCCCCGAGTGGAGAGGGCTATTATTAAAATTGATGTTGCAATGGTAATAAGCGGAATTGCAGGGTATTAAATTAAATTATTTTAATGCCGCGACCGGTCACGGACGGTGGGAGGGAGGGTGCGCGGGGGATGCTCGATCAGTCGGAGGCGCGGCTTGTAATATACACTTGGATGCCGAGATTGAGCGGCGCGCGCGCGTCTGAAACTGCAACAATTTTGTACATTCTGATAGGAGGTAATCTCTGCGACCTAAAACCTCATCGTTGCCTACGGGTCCTGCAAGCTTCTCCAAACGCAGGAAGGCGTTAATCACGCGAGACGAACGATCTCAAATTGGACGCGATCTTTGAAACTTCGAATTAGAATCTATAATGATTAATCTAAATTACTTCCATGCTGATAAACTCCGCTATCCGTTCGGCTATCCGTTGAATGTCGTACGCGCCTAATTATTGGTCGATCTGACGAGGTCTCTATTAAAATCACTGTACAAGAGAAGTTAATTAGACTCCGATCGATTTTTCTCGCGTGGTAAAGCCTGCGCCGCGCTCCCTCCTAGGACGCGGCTCTCTATCCCGCCGGTTTTTCGCGGCTACGCCTTATCTAAACGCCGCTCTTACGGTCTCATTATCGTTGATACTTAGTTGCGAGCATGTAACCCTTTTACGCGGCCACTTAGCGGCGAACACGAGGCGAGGGCACCCCTCAGCCCTCTTTCGCCGTTCCCTTCCCGTCGTTCGGCCAATCCGTGGGCCAATGTATGTCACGCGTAGTAATTACTTCTAATTAGTTACGTATACAAGCTTCTAACGAGACGCCCGTACACGCTTGTAACCGCGTGTAACGCGCGATAGCCGTGCGCGCCGCGGGTAGATAGCAGCTTTTTAATCGCCGCAGTATAATTAGCGGGCTGTGCGTAACCCTTGATCGTTCGTTAGTGCGGTTTCCCGGAGGGATTCCGCCGTGGAGCTTCTTCTCGCGCGTTTCACAGCGGTAGCCGTCCTCTGGTAACAGCTCCAATGTTCCATTTCTCACCAATCATCGCGTAACGATAGAAATACTTGTTGCATTTTTATTGAAAAATTAGACTATCCACCCCTAAAAGGGGGTGGTCTCGCGTTAGCAACGAAACGCGTGACCCACAATGCGTTCGCGCGTCCTTTTCGCAAGGCTCGAACTATGACCGCTCGAGGCAGCAAGGATAAAAAGAACGACGCGGGGTCCTTGCGTCCGCTTTCTCGGCTCGTCCTCCGTGCCAGCTGGCGAGTATTTGCGCCGGCTGTTCGCACTCCGTCGCGGGCGAGACGAAATCGGCGTCGAGGCCGCCGCCGCGACGGTCCTCCTCCCTCTGGGCGTACGTGCCCACAGGCAGCCCTCTGTTTGCCGGCGAGGCGCGAATTACGACTCCCCTGTGTCAATATGTCAGCGTGGATATTTCGTTCTCGCTTTCGTGGCCGGGCAGCCACGGCGGCGGACCCGCTACTTTTATCGAAGCCGGCCCTCTGCCATGCGAGTCGCCTCGCATAAAGCTTATTTGCCGACCTCGCGGACGCGCCACGAGCTTTTCTTCCGCCTCGCCTTGCTGCACGGCCCGTCGCGCTCTTTCTCCTCTCCGGCAAACACGCGGGTTTGCTTTCCGCCGTGTACGGTTACACGCACCGGTGCCGCGGGACCCGCGAGGCCCTTTCTTTCACGCCACCATCTCCAACAGCGTCGCTGTTGCGTGTTTCCGAGGGAACCGTTTCTGCTCATTTTTGTTCCCTTTTTTGCCGAATTTCAACGTTTTTTTTTCAAGTGAAATTCATATTTACTTGAAGGAGTAGTTGTATTACGTTGGTGTGTAAATCGATATAAAAATGGCATGGCGCACAGAGAAAAAAGAGGAGATATAAACGTCTGGTTACCAGCTAGAAGAGTAAAAGTGGTCCAGAACTGACGCTACTCGTCGAATTGCATCGGGAGGATCGATAAAGACATCCGTGGCTCCATTTAGCGGCAGGAAGAGCCACCCGAGCGTGTCGCGCGTTATCCCCAATATAAATTAGCGACGAAGTGATCCACAGTATAATCGGCAGCGAGGCACACGAGTCCGCTGACAACAGCCGCGATATCGTTGCTCAGGATGATTTGTCGGTCTGTCTGGCCGCGCGTAGCCGGTCTCCGTGTCGTAACATTCGGCGCGGACTACGGAAATCGTAAAGCGAGGATGTAGCGCTCGCGCCCTCGCGCCTCTAAAGAGAGGATGAGCCGAGCCGAGAACTGGCTCCCGACGTCTCGTAACGACGCGATAAATAACTAAAGATCGTCGATTGCTTGTCGGTTTAAATGCGTGTACGCGCGATAAATATCGCATCGCGGCCGTTACGTATCTGCGTACGCGGCAGCGATAAATTCCGCGCCGCGAACGGCCGCCCGTCCGCTCTAATCAGGATGCGCGGTTCGATGTTCCATAGAGCCACTTCCATTCATATATACATGATCGCCCGTGAATACGTTCAGGAATATGCTATTTTGTTTCTGATCTCAACATTTTTCTGCGGATATCACTCGTGATATTTAATAGCCGTCCGACCTGCTGCGATTATCAGACGTGATAGAGACACGATCCTTTATCGTTATTATAGGAAAACGTTACTGTGTTACAAATTCGCCACGCAGTGAAAAAGAGGAACGAAACATCCGTAGTCGTTTCCCGAAATTTTCCTCTTGACCTTTTCCTCCCTCGGAGAAAAGTCGAGGGAGCCCTCGTGTTATCGCTACGTGAATCAATTTCCGATCAGGCCCCTCTCTCCACCCCTGTTCGCTCCCCCTGGGCGCCCTCGCGATAAACTATTCCCGTGCGCGAGATCGCGACGTCATGAATTATTCCAACGACTTCTGGAGCCGGCCAGCTCTCAGGGACGATCTCGTTGTCTCGGAGGTGGAGGAAGGACGGGGCGCGCGGGGTGGGTAACAGGGTGTGTGTGGAAAGGGGGATGTGGAAACGAGGCCGCCGTTCCCCTAGACAAAAGGCGTCCGCCGCGAAGGAGGTGTACGCCGATCCACCGAGGATATCGATTGTCTGCGCTTCCCGCGTTTTCCAGACAACCTGCTAACCACCCCAGCGCGCAAGAAATCTGTATCTCAATGCGATCGACGGCGACGACGACGACGACGCGAACTGTTTCGATGCATCGAGGATAGTATAATCGAATAACAGGTATAGAGACGGAGAGAAGTCTTGTTTTTGAATTTTTGCGTCAGCGAATGGTTTCACTTTTGACAAATTACATCAGTCGTTAAGGACGCATTCAGTGGTTCACGAGTCGTACAGTATATCACTTGCTCCGCGTGGGCCTGGTGCAAATCGTTACACTTTACAATCCACGAAAAACGGTTCATTCGCATCTTTATATTTAATTTTTGAGTGGTTCTTGGAAAAAACGGACACTTTCGATATTTAACGTTATTTCCGTTTCACGAGAGAAATCGAGCGTTTCTCGTACCGAACTGGCACTCTGGTGCGTTCAAGAATCGCGATATTCGCGCAATATCGGATTCCTTAACCCCCGGGCAATAAAAGCCAACGGCTCGAGACCGCAAAACTCCAGCCGGGCGTTACTTACATCGAGCGAGCAGGCGAGATTATACAACCGAGCGTGTGGAACGGACGTAACATCGGGCAGTATCGAGGAGCCAGCCGGCTTACGAAACGGCTCTCTAAACGCGGCTATCCCCGTGCATCGCTGGCAGTCGTTCCGCGATTGTAACCAGGAACGTTTGTCGTTATATACGCGAACTTATGGATGGGCGCGGTTGCAGCCCGGGAGTCCTCGTCGCGAGTAGGACGATGCTGGCGGCCAGTCAAGGTGGAAGGGAATAAAAAGAGGAGGATCTCCCTAGGGCGGTCGTCCTTGCCCTCGCCGGTCGGCCCACGTCAAGGCCACCTCGCCTCGAGGCGCATTGCACCCGTTCCTCTTTCGCTCCTTCCACCATCGCGGCTCTCACCGTCTTTAGCCCTCGCCGCGTTCGCTCGTGCTCGCCTCGTCTCTGTTGCCCCCTTGCGGAGGTGGGTTCGTCTAACGCGTCGCATCGCTCCGCTCGAACCACCCCTTCTTCCTTTTTTTCTTTTCTTTCCCACCAGCTTTCGCAAGGTTGCGCGACGAGCGTTTTTGATTTGTCGGGTCTAAATTTCTCTTGCAACCTAGTGGGTTCTTCTTGCGAACGTCCAACTGGATGTACGACCGTTCGATTATTCGCGGCACGTTATATTTCTTCGATCTGTTAGGCGGGATAGGCCACGCTGCTTCGTGGAGCTAGGAATTATGGTGGTGCTAGTTGAGCCGGGGTTACTAAGAGCCAAGACGACGGGGTGGTTTTGGTTTTTAGTATTGTACGCGGTAGGTCTGAAGGAGGAACGATGATTTGTAGAGGAGTTGGGCTGTGGTTAATTCGTTGCAAGTAGAGTACGCTGGATAGCATTAATCTGTCGAGATGCAACTTGCTTAGCGGAGGTGAGAAATAATGTTCTCGGAAGGTATGAAATCTTGATTTAGAGCTTCGGAGGTATTCCTAATAAAGATTGAATAACAGATCGTTCGTATATCTCTTGCAAGAATCGTAGCGAAAGTCAGTTGAACTAAAAATGGCGATAAGTAATTGATCGTGATATCGTTAAAATAGTTTTGTCTTATAATGGAACTGAGGAGGGTGTTAAAAGTTTCGTTTCCTGTTTGTAGAATCTCCTGATCGAACTTGTTGGTCATTCGACAAAATCGAGCAACCGTATAAATTTGCGACAGTCGAAAACGATCGACTGAACGCCTCGCACAATCTCCACACAGCCCACCCTCCTCTTCCTTCATTTACGTCGATCGCACAGCGCAGGTAGCTCGCTCGCGTCTCTCTTCATTCCTCTTCCCTCGATTTTCATCCCGCTCTGCGGCTGTTCGCGCGACAGATATCGTCTCCGATCTCCTCGACGCGCACCCTATTCAACTCCTTTTCCTCTTTTTCACTCTCCTCCGCCCGCCTCTACCGGACGCGCTCCTCCTTTTTCAAACGTTTCCGCTCCACCTCCCCACCACACCTCTCCCCGATCGCTATAAATATCCGGCGAGGTGTTATTTTTAACCCAACATCGCGCGACACGCAGCAGCATCGCCGCGATACGGCGTCGCGAGGTGAAGCGGAGGAGGTCGAAAGGGTTCTCTCGATACGCGGCGGATCGACGAAAACGGGTTTCACCGGATACTGCGCGCGTTGCTTCGATCGTCACGAGTCCAACGCGGACCTCCACGCGACAATATGTAACTAGATCGATTCTTTTTTTTTTTTCTTTAGCTACGATTCGTTTGGTTAGTGGCCATCTTTCGTTCTATTTATCGAAGAATCAACGCCAATGGATGATTATATATTTAAAGAAGCAGTCCCTAGTGGTTCGATATTTAAGCTTATATTCATTACAGATATGGCACTGATTAACCCAGAAAACTGAAATTACCATCCTGAAACTCACGAACTCCCATCGCTTCTCCCCATCCCCTGTAACTACATAACGCGGTGGTAACCTCTGACCCAAAAAACTGAAGGTACCATCGCTAAGTTCATTAACTCGTGAAATTTTTCCCGTGTTCTCCAACCGCGTAACTTCATCACCCGCGACCCGAAAAAGTTGCCCTCGAACTGGCGCGATGATTAAACTCCACAATTTAGCTGATGCTCTCTAACTACGTAATTCGTAACCCAAGTGCCGGCTATTTCCTGATCCAACACGTCGACGCTTCCCTCTCGAAGCTCGCACCTCGTCCACCGCGTCTTCTCCTGCATTGTACCTGAAGTGGTCTCTCTTCTCCGCTCGTTTCCCGCTCCAGGGCAACCTCTACCTCTCTCTCTCTCTCCCTCTTTCCGCCTTTCCTTCCTGCAGTGTTCTCTGGAGCATGACTCCGGGCGTTGATTAGACCCTGCCTCTTCCTCTTCCTTCGCGAAACCCCTCTCCGCGACTTCTCCCTCCTCCGCCTCCTCTCGACTTTTTTTTATCCTAGCTCTGTGACCTTGCGAAGGTCGGGTGAACGAACAGTATTACGAGAGAGAGAGAGATAAGAGGACGCGGAGAGACAGAAGGATAGAGGGACACTGAGAAAAATAGAGAAAGATAGAGAGGCAGAGGTGAAGCAGGCAGATAGAGAGAGACAAGGTAGAGCCATTGCTGGTGAACTTTTTTTCTTCTACTCGGTAGCAGCGTCTGGACGCCGCGTCGGCGTGTTATGGACTACCTGGAAAAGGAACTCCACGTCGACGTACCCGCGATACCCACTGTAATAATAAGCTGACGCAGAGCCGCAGTGGAACTATCATTACTCCTGCCAGCTTTACGCGAGATAAGCGATCCTCTCTGAGTCATTCGGTTATCTCTCGGATCGCACTTTGATCGGTGCGTTTCGCGGCGTGTTCGCCCGTAGCCTCCCCGCGAATAATAGCCTCTCCTCAGTGGTAATCAGGGACTCTAATTACCTGTGGCTCTTTGATCAATCAGCGATATTGATTTACGAGCGGTCCCCCCTCGTGCCAAGCGGTTCCCTCGCGTGTGCGACCGTTTAAATCACGTAAATCAGAGGGGGCGGGGGGATTCGCGTGGAATACAAATGAAACGGCGTCGGATAGGAGAAACTGGACGAATACCTTCGCGAGGTCTGCGGTAATTCCTGATAAACCGCCGGGTCACCGTAAACCGTTGAACTTAATTTCCTCCGATCATTGGGGGGATCGCGAGGCCTCGATCGAACGCCGCGTTTCCACGCACGAGCAGATTCCGAAACTTCTTTTCAATTATTCCGATCGTGTTACGATCCGGGCTGTTACGTCAGCGTTTCCTGGGATCCCGAGGGGGAGCATCTTGCACGCGGCCTGGCAACGTTTATCCTCGATAAACGATTCATTAGCGTTCCTGGTAACGAGTCGATACACCCAGAGAGAGAGAGAGGGAGAGAGAGTCCTCTTTACCTTGGCGCGCGCATCGCGGAAGAACACGGCTCTTATTACGGAGGGAATATCGTGCAAGCCGCCGCGAAGATGGGTAAATCATTAGTACCGACGTGTTTAGGAAGCCAATAGACCGACAGCAATCCGTTCGCGATGCGCGCAGGCCTACCCGGGGTTCCGCGCTCCTGGACGTCCTGTAATTGAAAGTTCACGTAACGTTCATTATCGTTCCCCGGGTATGTATGAAATTTCCACAACTTCCAACGATCACCGCTTCCTCTCTTCCCCTCTTTTATCGTCCGCGTTCAGTCGAGATCCTGCAGAATCTGTAGACATTCTCGTTGGGAAATCTCCAGCATTCGCTGCGAGTCAGTCGTTTTTAACAGAGCTTACCGTGTAATTAGAAAAATGGTATTCCTTTAGATTCTTCTGATTTGCGAATCAGGGAAGGATGTAGATAAATGTTGCGAGGCATGGTTTTTGATAAAGACTTGGAGATACGTTTCGTGATTCGTTACAGATTTGTCTTGAATTATTCTTGGCTACGTTCTAAAGATACGTTGCGTTATCGTCTCGATACAGATTTGATTTATCGCTGGTTTACTACCGTGGAGTAACGTACGATTGATTTAATCGGACGAACCGATGCCTGCTCACCGAGTTTAAGGAATCACGTTCAAGTTTAAATTGAGTTAGGTTATTCGTGTTTAGCTGAAATTATACAACACCCTAGCTATTTAATCTTGATTCCGTGGAATGTTTTTTCTCCCGTTTGAGAAATTATCAGAGGGAATAATAATAGTGGGAAGATTACGTTTCTCACGATGATTTGGCCATATAGAATTCTTTGTGTGTGTGTGTGTTTTTTTTTAATAAATCTACTCGGCGGAATGCCATGCTTTATTCATCTGCACGCATTACGAGATAATTGCCTGTGTTAATTGGAGGATTACCCACTAAAATCATTTCATTGTTCATTAAAGCATGAGATCCTTTACGAGGCAAACTCGTGAAGAAACGTCTATATATAATTCAATTCTCGACTATTTATAACAGAAAAATATTTTCTCGCTACTTAAAACGAACGTCAAAGAACCAAGCAGAATTTTCAATCCTTCCAATGCGAAATCCCATCTCTACGACCATCAGCTATTTATATTCTTCCTTTTGAAGCCCAGCAACTTTATCGTTCGCGACTCTTTCACACGTCAGACCTGCGTCACCGTTTTAAACAGACCAACGAAACTTGGCGAAACCTCACCAGGTCCTAAACCGTTTCGAGGAGAACCGAAATTGGGATAAACCCGTGCTTCTCGCAGACGCGAATCTCGCTTTCGCAACGAACGCCACATATATTCGCGTCGAAACGAGGCAAGCAGGGATAGTGTTGAGAAAAAAGGAGGAGAAAGGGTATTCATAAAAGGGACAGAGTCATCGACGCGTTCCTAGGAAGAACGGAAGTCCGCTCGTGACTGGTAATACCTACTTTCGTCCCGTTTCACCCTTTGGTCGTCCCCCGCTTTTTCATTGCCCGAAGAATAAACGAACCGCCTCGTCTCGGGGATAAGTCGTAATTCATTCGGCTAAAAATAATCGTCGCTAGTACCTAGAACTCGAAACGTAAATTCTTTTCTGTCCCTCTGACGTCTGTCTGGTTCTCCTCCCTTTTTGAACATCATCGGTCGAATTAACCGACTCTGAACTTTTACGACGGAAACGGGAGACGCGAGTTGCTTAGGGCTGCGATCTACGCGTTCGTTTTTACTTTTATCTAAAGCAAATAGCTGTAAATCCGTGTGCAAACGTCTTGATAGCAATTATAGGTAGGCATCGCATTGAATAGATGATTGTTCTCCGAGGAATTTAGTCGATGCATTCAGATGATGAGATAACAACGCTTGGAGTGCGCGTGGAGGTGAACAGAAGGGAATTAGATACGCTTACCTATTATTTACGTTATTTATCGTGGCATTGTTATTGTCAGGTGATTAGTAGACGGTGAACTGGGAGGAGACTCGTTTGATCGTTTCGCGTAAAATATACGGGACGAAGAAGCCATTAAAAACACTCGTTCCCATGTAATGGCATCTGGAAATATGTTTCGAAGAAGTTTCATTAAAAAGTTTCAACAATTTCCATTAGAAGAGCAGTAAAAACCGGGGACTCTGAAGCCTCGCGCAGCGGCCGTGCATCTCGACTTCATTAAGAACTCAAAGGATTAATCAACCCAACTCCATCAGAAGCGTTTAACGCTCTCCGAACTTCTGTCGCAACCCCTCGTCCAATCCATCGCAGTTGCTTACCTTCATCCCCCGTTCTCCATGGCACCCTGTGACGCGTTCACGCGACGAAACTCGCGCAGAAGCGGCGTTCTACCTTCGTGCATATTTGCACGGGCCACTCGAAGACTCGTCAACCCTTTACGACCCTCAGAATATAACTCTTCGCGAGTACACGCGAGTAATTACGAGTGTCCGTCGTAAACTCTTGATCCACGGTGGACGCAAAAGTGACGAGTCACTGTTCAGTACAATAAGCAGTCGATTCTGTGTCTACCATCGCAAAATTAATTAGCACAGCGACTAACTATCGAGGTGATATCTACGGTCGCATTGCGAGTGTCGATGGCCACGATGGGCTTGGAAAAAGGGAGCAAATATAACACACGTGCGATATTTGTCGGTATAATGAAACTCTATTTATTTAGACACATTGGTGGATAAGCTGTAGCACGTAGCAGTAGGAATTTTACTCCTTCCACTGTGTTTGTAGCGGTCCATGTTGGAGTGACAATTAGCAGTGGATTAGGTAAGAGGAGTCCGCCAGTAGATTGGGTAACAGGAGTCCGACAGCAGATTAGGTAAGGGGAGTCTGGCGGTAGATTAGGTAAGACGAGCCCAGCGGTGGATTTAGTTAACCTACCACTCATTGTCGGTGAAATTTCTTCAGAATAAACGAAGCTCTACTACAAATTAATATAATTCTAACATTGAAAATATAAAGGACGAGCTATTTTCTAGCTGATTTATTTTATTATACATTAAGTATCGAGAAATGGTTGTACATAGAAGACAGCAGAGAATTTCATACGTTTCTCCCCCTTTTTATCCTGCTTGCATCGACTACTGCATCCGCCATCGTCTTCTCCCCCTCGCGTCTATCCTGCGCGGTTCCGCTCGTGTCCTTCGATGATAAATCGTGGCGGTTCACGGTCCATCGATTTTGACGATTCACGAGAGGGTGGCGGTGATATTAATCGGCGGAAATTGAGCTGGTTCTTATGGATGGTCTCTGGTCTGGTTCTTTTGGGAAGTTGGGTTACGGGGTCGGAAGGATGTTCGCTGGTTTTGCTTAGTCTCGCGCGGTGTGGTCCAACGTGGGGTTTCGGTTGGCGTGGCTGTCGTTCTCGAGTTCTTCGAAAGCAGAGTTTAATCTTTCGCTTCCGATGATCTTGTTTCAAATAGGATGATTCACTGTTCGCGAGGAAATTCTTGTGGATCGTATGCACAAGCACTGTTTAATTTACAGTGATCTCGAAATTTGTAGCCCTTATTATTTCCATGTTTGCGAGAACGTAAGAAAAGTGTTGGATGTTTCGTTTAAATAATGAGAACGATCGTGTTCCACAGGAAACTTCTAACTATACCTTTTATTATTCGACAATAAATTCAAATTATGTAGCAACATTCAATTCTTATTTTGTACCCTTCGATCGCGTTCGTCTTTTATCTCTCGTTATTCTAATCTTATCCGTAAAAAAGGTATCCTAATGCAGGCTGTTAGGGATATTTACAAAATTCATGTTCGAATAATCCAGAGTCCGGATCCAGAATGTAATCGGAGGAACAGGCAAAAGGAAGAAACGAGAGCCACCGTGGCCGATGAACGGACAGGTAATCTGCATGCGTAATAATCTCGCGGTCGTCTTCGATGCAAATGCTCTAGCGCGTTTATTTTGACGTTCATTCCTTCGAAGAAACTGGACGAGAAACTCCATCGAGACACTCTACGATGGATCCGTTGTTGACTATGCATCGTTGTTTTTCTTTGATCCAACCTAACTTGAATCTTAATTACTCGTGTGGGGTTACAGCGATCCATCTTGTCCCTATTCTTAACCTGTATACATTATCGTCACATTAATTCCGTTTCTACGATTCTCTCTTCTATTAACTCACATCGCTCTGAAAATCGCGCGGTGCCAATTATCGCGAAGGAAAATCGCGAGATCCTGTCGTTGGCGCGACTAAACGACGAACAAGCTCGATCGAGCGCAGCACGAAGCCGGAAACAAGGGCCAGGGATCATAATTCGCCGTGGACGGTGCAACGAACGCGTCTTCCGGCCGTCGTCCGCGCGAGTCGTTCGCCAATCGAACGAGGATCGATCCCAGCCGCAGGAGCCTCGGTCGTCCTCGCGCGGCTGCGTTTCTTTCTCCTGCGGCTGGCAAAAGTGCGGCCATAAAGTATATCGCGCGCGAGAAAGTGGGCGATGCCACGTCCGAAGATATATCCGCGTGCTTTGAAACGAGCGTTATGTAAATACGCGCGGTGCTCGCGGTGCGCGAAGGGGTTGGACGGCGAGAGGACGAAGGGAGGGTGCGCAGGGAGGGTGGAGGAACAGGGACTGGTCGATACGTAACCCGGCACATACCGGCGTGGTACGTGGCTAAAGTAAATTGGTGGTCTCTGCCGTTGATGTATGGCGGAGTGATATTATGAACAGGCCTTCGTCTCATGCATATTCATCCGGAACATCCTACCTGGCAGCCCTCCTGGCTACGGGTACGCGTTCGCGATTTAAGCCGACCCGCGAACGGACCCGTCGATATCTGTTTCCGTTTTATTTCGCGCACGCTGAATAGAGGCGAGGATTTCTCCTGATTTTCGGTTATTTATCGCGTTTTGTTTCTCCACCGCCGCAGCCAGGATTATCGTTAATGCGAGCACTCGGATGGCTCGATTAAGGGAGACGGGGATATTTATTATCGGGGGTGGCCATTGAATAAAGAGAAGTTTGGTCTTATGATTTACGATTGGATTACGGATATTTTACGAGGTATACGCGTGTAGTTTGGCTCGAGTGTTCGCAGGATGAAACAAATCGGTAGTTCGGTTTAACGTCTTCGTATTTATTTGAAAATCTGACTAGCTTTTCAGTGGAGCCATTTAACGTTCCTCTTCGTAAATTGATAAAGAGTATTATTCTCTCGTTATAATACCATAGCACAGATCGTAATTCGATTATAGATCGAACAAGGGAATGATTGCTGTAAAAAAAAGTGGGCGAGGGTTAAGGTGAATTTTAATCATGGCTAATAACGACGAGCTTATTGGAAGACGAATCGTGTCCCGACGTCGTACGTTTTAATGGAAAAGATTAATTATATCGCGCATCTGACGTTGATGAATCGCGCGGATTTTTCGACAAGTGAAATTGGCGCACGTGAAATTGTAGACGCCGGTTTCATTAATCGTAACGAGGCTCCCGCTAACGATCCACTGCTAATATAGATAAGGTAATCGGAGCAACACGATCGTAAGTGATAATGCGAATCGGAGGGCACCGCAGAAAATAAGTTTCTTTATTATTATTATTATTATTATTATTATTACTACGACATAAAATATCGCTGAGCGATTAATTAAATGAAGCTAACGTGTCACGAATACTATAGAACAATTCTGATTTTCTGCGATATTAAGAGAATAGCAATTATTTATAGTAAAATTCGTGGATAGTTGATATAAGTTGAGAGCAACAAAAAATGATTTACACCACGGACACATTATCCACAGTCACAGTCAATCCTCGCGACACGTATCTCGTCGCGAACTCATCTCTCCCCATCTCCTCGAGCCATCACCAATATCCATCGTTCTCACGTAGCATCGAAGAAACGAGAGAAGCAAATATCGTCCAGGAAAATCTCGATCGATCGACAAAAAGCTCCCGCGGAACGTCGACGCTACAATGTTTCAGATCGACGTCCAGTTGCGGTGTCGCGTCCGCTTGCGGTGCCGCGCGAAACCTACCCCAACGACGCGATCCTTCCACTCGCGACGCCTGCAGGAGCGTCGTTTCCACTTTTACTATCCCTATTTCCATCGTAGGAAAAAAAAAAAAGAAAAAGAAAAAACGACGAGATCAGTGGAACAAATCGCGGATCGCGTGGACAGTTTCGGCTCGGTCACGTCTCGACTCATCATGGTTTCCGTTCGTGCGGAAATCCGGAGGACGGGGCGAGCTCTCCTGCGGGAACCGCATTGCAGGCAAAAAGGCAAGAGGCGGGATGGTGGGTAGGGATAACCTCGCCCTTTTCTTCTCGTTCCTCCTGTCCCTTTGGGGAGAGTTTCCTTGTTACTTTTCGATTGATTTTCTTCGGAGGATAATAGGATTCCCACGAGTCGTAGTATATAAGCCACGTACAGTAGTATATATTGTAAAATGGTACCCGGAGAAACTGGTACCGTTATAAAACATTCTAATCTGGATTATATCGTACATGAAAGAGGAAATTTCTACGAACTAAAATAATGAAAAATATGGTCATTGTAATTAAAATTGCATAGCAGACTTCGTTACTGAGAGAAAGGGCTCTGACTTCTGACTTTTATACCTGCACATATATTAATAACAAGAATCCACAAGTCAAGCTGTACAAAGTTTCTCCACGTGTCGCATCAAGTATTCAATTCTCCCAAAAAGGAAGTTTCGATTATACTTTTATTATCCTCAGCCTTCACAATCGTCCTGGCGCCAACCTCGTAGCAACAAGGGTTAACACTGTAACTATCGGGTACAACGGATCCTATCGACGAGCAGCTCGTCCTCTTCGACAGGAGCTGCTCGATGGACAGGATGCGACAGTCACGTTGAATCCCGCGTGAGAACGGTTGGGGGAAGGCGAACGGTCGCGCGCGAAAAGGAATCCGACGAGCGGCGCGGTTTAGGCGAGCTGCTCGCGAACGCGCGCCAGCAATAATCGGCGTCGCTGAATGGATGGAGCCATTAACTTTATCTATCCGCGACACGACGCGCGGCTCGCCCGGGTGGCCGATCGCTTGCACCGTCTACAAGCATTCCTGTTCCGCGGTGCGATCGATCGACGGGCCGCGAAAGGGGTTTTCTCGTTCCCCCTCGCCATCAGGAGGAGCATCGCTGATACTGGCGGCGTTACTTCGACGTTTCGAGCTTCTCAAGGGGATGATTGGGGTACATTCGAGATTGAACACACGTTTCCTTAGGAAAGCATAAATTCACAATATCTCGATTATGGTCTAGTTTCATTAGTTAAGAGTTAATTCGTTGTGTAATTATTTTAACAGTGGAGGGTGGACGATGGAAATTAGTTATGGAATTAATGAATAAAATTTCGCGAAATCTTTACGAACGAAGGGAAACGTAGACGCTGTTCCTCGAACGAGCACGAATACCAGAGCGTTCGTTTTCGAGCGACCCAAAGGCAGGTTCGAATGGGATATCTCACCCCCGGATCGGACGCCCATCGCGGCTCCGCCATTCCTCCCTTTGTCCGTCTTTCACTGCGCAAACGGAGCATCGTCGATGGTAAGAGAGGCGCGTGTCGTTTGCCGCCGTCGTTCGCCTCTGAAGGTATTCCAGATACTCGGTGGTATTCGAAAGACGCGAGGCATTCCGAATAACCAACTTCCACTGTTCCATTCGAGCCGCAGCTCCTTTATTCGGTACGGTAGCTCCCTTTTATCTTCCCGGAAAGCGATCAGGGGTGGCGTGCCGGCGAGCACAGAGGATCAGGTTCAAGATATTCGAGTGGATTTTACGGCTGCCTCCGAAGCTCGAGCGATATTTCACGCCTCTGAAACACGGAAACCGGTAAAGGGGTTCCTCTGGCGAAAGAATCCTCCCCGGGGAATAAGAGATTAGGCTGCAATGCGAACGGCTGCGTGCGTTCCACTGAAGCGCTGTGCCCTGTGAAGCGAAGTACTCTGTTCGAGTATTTTTATTACAGTTGGAAGAATCGAGCACGCGAATGAAACGATTAATTTTTCGTACCCTTCAAAGTGGAAGCTGGCTCTCGAAGTTGGTCATCGTGACGAAAAAAATAGACGCTCGATCAGCGGGGCACTCTCGCTCGATCGTGATTTATTCGGTTCGTTACGTTAGAGGCAGGTCAGTCGTTTCCTTTCTATTGTCATTTGCCACCGTCTATGATGAATAATGCTCGCGTTCGTAGAACAAGGGGCTTCTCGTGAAGTATCTACGTGTCTGAATGGGAATGTTCCTCGATCAGTTAGCTGCTGGCGGGCACCAATTCTGAGAACGCCGTCATTGACTTCTCAGTCTAAGCGTTCCCCCCCAGAAGAGCGTGTATCTGTAGCGACGAACAAAAGGCGCGTTGTAACAAATGAAAGCGAGCTTACGAAAAGCTGCAACGTCTCAGCCCTCTATTCCATCCTCTCTCTAACACACAAAACGCATTTACTTCTCGAAATTACAAATACACACACGCGTTCCATTTACGTACACTTACGCATCGAGAAGAAAATAATTTACATAAAAATTAATCGTACCTTTAAAAAACTAATTCGCATACGTATCGAGACGCGCAGACTGCAACGAAAAGCTAAAGTACAAGCCATCTCACGAACTTATATTCCCTCCCTGCAGGCTCGTGCAATTAGAAGGAATAAAAAAGAGAACCTCTCAAATGATACACATAAAGCGTATACTTAAAACTGGGATCGCGCACCCCTTTAAAAGCGGCCGGATCCCATAATAAACTTATCGGGAGGCACGCTTCCGTTCACCGCACCTTCTCACAGGGGCAACGACAGTGGCGGTTTTGTTGGCCGTGTTTCCAACGACGCCAATAATTCGGTCGTTTCCTAGAATGGTGTCGCGAGGGGCGAAGGACGCGCAGGAAGAGGGTGCACCTGGTCCCCGGTCGTCGGAAGCGTCGACGGCAGCCAACCGGACGGCTCGTTAGTTCCACGTAATATCCACGATCATTACTACGTATCGGCGTATCATTTCCAGCGGTGATTATAGGAAGCCGCGAGTCTTCCTGCTCCCGCTGCGTAGCCGCGCGACTTAAAGCAGGAGAATTACGCGACACCAGGGCCAAGGGATGAGGGAAGGAAGGGGATGGCGTCGGTTCACGCGGGTACCACGCGGATGCAAAACTGTCCACCCTTTCGTCTGCTCGTTTTCCTCGTTTTAACGAGTGGACGACGTTCACCGTGTACAGGGTGTATAATTACAGTCGAAATGAGATTGGTCACGGGACACGAGAGTGCTCTGACCCTCCGTTTACCTTTTTCCTACGATTTTCACCAGGAAGTGTGGTGCTCTCTTCTTTTGACACGGAGCTTCTATGTGATGCTCTCTTTTACGATTTGGATCACGGGTTCGGAGTTCATGGACGAGAGTAATCGAGTTTCAGCGCTTACTCCAGAGTATTTCCGAGTACACTCGATTATAAGTTGGTTGTAATTCGATGTTACGTGTTAATTGGCGTCCACGTGTTCAGCAGTTAGAGAGAGGTTTCGTGAATACGAAACCATTTTGCAGTCGCCAGAGGTTGCGCGAATGTATAAAATTGTTTCTAAAAATCAGAAGGTCTCCGCGTGTCACGCAACTAATTTCGCTAACCTAATTTTCTTTCTAAAATAATCTGTGAAATTCAAATCTGCGATTTGTTCGATAGGGAATCGAAATTTTACCCGGCAAAATAATTTCCAGATATATTTTCGATAATCGCCCACAGAGAGAGACACTCTCGATTTAGGTCCTCGGACGCGACAAGCTTATCCGTACGAACAGGATTTCGCAGAGCTCGTTAGAGGCTACGCGCGTTCCCCTCCCGAGGGACCTTAGATCCCCGGTAAATTGCGTATCCGCGTGGCGCGGGGATCGTCCCGGCTCGAACCGGTGCGGCGCTTACTGGAAAAATCCGCGTATAAAGGACGTGGCGGACGATAAGAGGTGGCACCTACTTCAACTACTTCCCTTCCAGCCGTTTTTCTCTATTTTACCTTTCTCCCTGCTCCTCTCTCCTAATCCACGAGGACGATCTACCCGTGGACAGGACGGAATCATGTCAGCGACCTCGCAAGGCCTCGCCAAGGTCGTACGTTGAGCTCCACGGATCCGAGCAGCGGGAGCTATTCACCACCACCACCGTTCGTGGCAGCGGCCGCCACCATCCTCCGATGCCACTGCCACTCCGATCTGCCGACTTCGTGACTAATTTGCAGACGAATAAACCTCTCCTTCCATCCTTCCTTCTTTTTCTTACTACCTTTCTGCCTGACGCTGCATCCGAGTCGTCTTCTTCTTCTTCTGCTTCTGCTTCGTCGTCTTCTTCTTCTTCTGTTCCCGCTGCCGTTGCGCTGCGAGCCTGTCCGTGTGCGTTGGCTGGAATATAAGAGTGCGAGGATGACTACTACTGGGATGATCCTACGGCGTCAGTAAAAGCGAGAGTCGACGCGTTTCTTGACGGAAGCCGAACGAGCACGGCCTGTAACGATTGTTCTGAAACTTTCGAGGGTTATTCTGAATTCGCAAACGGAATATCGTGTTATACAGCTTCGAGTTGAGATATCAAGTAGACGAGTGGATTTTTGAAGGTTTCCTTCGATAGCCCGATTTTTCTAAAAAAAAATAACACTCGTCCGTTTCTAATAGCCAGCACACCTTCCGAAGCACCCTCTACATTGCTCATCCGAGCGTTTCGTGCCATTTTTTCACACGAAAAAGCGATTAAAAATCCCTGGAATTGTCTGTGTTAGTCCTCGAGCCACGAAAATCTAGTCGCAAGTAGAAAGAGCGGGCATTGATCAGACGCGAGCGAGCACTCGAGAGCGGTGGCCGCGTCGCGTACGTACGATTCACACCTTTCGAGAGGCGGCTCGAATAGCGGTAGCACGGCGGGCACGTTAACTCCCCCGTCCCGGGGTTATCGACACACGACCCCACCGTTTTCTCGCGGAATTTATCAGCGCTGCCGGCGCTGGGATATCGTAATCGGATATCCAGCTATAGCCGGTTGGCGCCATTTTATTAAATCGTCCGCGCGCGCCATTCTACGGGCCGGCAAACCAGTTTACGATAACTTAACTGGCGTACACGAGCAGCTAGCATAACGACCGGCGAGCGTCCCCCTTTGCACACCCTCTGGCTTTCCTTCTCTTTTCCCTCGTGGCCCGGCGCGCGCGTTTACCCCGTCCTCCTCCTCCATCCGCGGGGGAAGAAAAAGGATGATCCAAGGTCGCCTCGTGTTATGCGCCGTCGAACGATAGGCGCGGGAGTTTTATGGCATCTGCGTCTGCCCAGCGAAACTGTCCATTCCTACGTGCGCGTCTAGATAAACGGGGATGAAGATCGATGCGCTGATTTATTTCGCTCTTCGAAATGGCGGTTAGTACTTTTGGTTTCCGCGCTTCGTTTCTGGGTTCCTCTTTGGCGAGTTTATATTACGTACACGCAAATTTCATTTAGATTTCTTTCGTTTAATTCGAAATTTATATAGCGTTATGCTATATTTGTAATGTGGTGTATAGTACGGAGATATGTTTCGCGTTGAGATCGCAGTACGATTCGAGAGCATCGGTTTTGCACGATCGAGGTACACGTCCACGCAGTGCCAGGGCAAAGCGTCTCGAGGCGAGCTACCGTGGCGCCAGGCGCCAGCTTCTTTGCGTGCCACGGGATCCTTTCCTTCCCCTGCCCGATTGCTGCCACTCTTTACGATCAGAGATACTCGAATCATCAATTTCCCTGATAATCGAGATCATCTGATATACGTTAGGCTGCGTTACTGGGCAATGAGGACCATTCGCCAAGGTTGACGATGCTCATTTCCAAGTCTCGTCTACTGAAACATCGCGATCATCCACGTTTATCTTCGATATCTTATGAAACATGTGATATCGTCGTAACGATGTTTTATATAGTAAGATTTTAATTTACCCATTCTCTTCTATCAACACACGTTACAATTTTTCATTGTAACAGATCATATCGACGAAAACGTTCATCACGATACACACGATTTATATGTAACGATTCATAGCCCATCGACTCGATTCGAGAACCAATAAACGCCTCCGCCTGTCCGCGTGGCCACAAGTCACCGCGTCTGACATAATTGCGCCGCGCTTTATGCGTACGCACGAGAGGCATCATCCTCTCGTGTCTGTCCGCGTGTAAAATCCACCGACGTCCAATTATCCGCGGGGACGTGTCGGGAGGCTCACCGTCACAGCCCTCGGCGCGGAGGTCCGACAATCGCGCGAGCGGAACGCGTCGCTCCTCCTCAAAGTTCCAGTCGATCAATCTGCAGTTCCAACATTGTATCCTCGTTGGCGTCACGGTTCCAGGACGGACGCGATAAGTATCTGGGGATCCACGACTGACGCTGTCCTCCCCATCGCGGTCTCCCCCGTCCTCCCGCCGCCGCTCCCTTCCTCGTCTTCCATTTTCCTTTTGCGACGGGGCTGTGTTATTTCACGGTACCATTTCGCTGGACACGCGTCGCGCGCGGAAAGCAATAACGACGTGTAATACAAGATTTTTCATGCCGATACCGAGCGCGTCGAGGATTGATTGAATCCGGAAATTGTCTCTCCCGGTTGTTTGCACAGCGGTGGAATTAGTCCCGCGGTTGACGGATCATGCCAGACGATGGTAATAATTCGCGAGATTCGCTCGGTTGATTCCAGACAATTTAAAGGTAAATTACAGGTCGCGCGGACTTAAAATTCGACGAATTATCCTGCGTAAACTATGATTTGTCGTATGAATAATTCAGTCGTGATTAAGTTTTGCGAGAAGGTTGTAGTACCAAATGCATAATTTTCCGTTTATTCTGCTCTGTCCGTGGAGCCAATGTACGCTGCTGTCCGATCGTTCTGTAACAGCTGCGATCGAGGCTTTCAGAATGCATCGTACACGCGTCCGCGAATGAGAATAACGCACCGGATTGCTCGATGTGTAAAGTATTTTTATGAGAAATCGAAGCTTCGATTGCAAGTTTATTATTATTTTATTTCGTCTTGATTCACTTGGTAGAATCGTTGAAAAAAAAAACACCCTTTCTTCCCAAACGTCGCCAAGAGTATAAAATGATATCTTCTAGTTTTTAATTATCAGCACGCGTAGTCATCCATCACGAAATGGCCTTAATGAACCAGTCGTTCGGCTTAATAACGGTAATTATCGTCGCGCGGAGTGGCTATCGAAACGAGCGGCAGCTAAAAGAGCACGGCGTAGGAAAACCGCGATCGCACGCGTGCTCTCGCGGTCTCTCCCGTGCGTTAAATCATAAATCCAGTAAATTGGCCCGAAAGCCTTGTTCGCACATACGCGTAAGGCGGGAACGTCGACGATTTCGTCACGGCCTTCGCTGGATTTTCACGCACGAACGCCTTTCATCCAGCGATCTCTGTCACGGCTTGCCCTTTGGCTCTCTCTGTCCTCGAAACCAAAGCTTCATTCAATAGTCGCCGGACGCTGTGGCTCCTTTTTACATTCCTTTGGTAGCATTAACCTTGCGATCTTTCTCTATCGACGATTTTGACGAAGCTGAAGCTAAAACGTCTTCGAATTCACCAAAATTTCCATATCATCCACGAAGATAATTCATTTCCGTTCTTCTATCGATATTAGAAATCCTGAAGATTCGAAACCTAAATTGTAACCTTTGATCTCCTTCGTCGTCACGAAGGTCCTCGAATTTACCAAAATTTCCATATCATCCACGAAGATATCCTTCTTCGTTCCTCTATCGACATTAGAAATCCTGAAGATTCGCAATCTAAATGGTAACCTTTCATATCCTTCGTTGCCCCAAAGACCTCGAATTCACCAAAATTTTCATATCATCCACGAAGATAATTCATTTTCGTTCCTCTATGGATGTTAGAAATCCTGAAAATTGGAAACCTAAATTGTAACCTTTGACCTCCTTCGTTCTCGTTGTCACGAAGGGGTCAATAGTCGCTGTTCACGCGATCGCGAGTCTCGCCAAGAATAGAGACCGCCATTGACGTCTTCCGGACCCGCCTTCCGGTCCCGTCCGCCGTCGAGCGGCCTCGGTTAATTTGACAACGGACGACTTTATTCCCGTCGACGGCGAACGAAACGTCCCGCGGAAACGTTCGTCGCTGGGACGAGGGGCAAACACGTCGCGGGTCAGAACCGGAATCGATGCTAATGGAATTATCCGGGCCAGCTGGGCTAACTCGATTCGCCGGCCGTTTTCGCGAGGTAATCGCGTTAATATCGGCGCCACGAGGGAACTGGCAGGCGCGCTGACCTCCGCCCTCGATTTCGTTAAAACGGCGCACGCTTCCACTTTGCCGGTCGCGGGACGCGATTCAGGGTTCGTTAGCGACGAAGGGAGCGGACGCCTTCTCCCGCGCCTCCGTTCCGCCCTTGTTCCCTCGCGCCAATCGAGTTAACGGCCGTCCTTCTGCGAACCGTCGCAACTTCCGGCCGACACTTGCTACGATGCAGGGTTGGAGCTCGACTCTCGAGCGGTAATCAAAGCCCTCGCGACGGGTAATTGCTCGGAAGTTGATCTTTTCGACTTTACATACGGTTCCAGAGTGTCTCTCGGTTTCGATCGATGCTTCTGAATTTTGCTTTCTGAATCTTCTAGTAAGAGTTAAGGAAATATTCTGTACTGGTATTATGGACGATGTTTCCTTTATTAATTTTGCACTGGGAGCTTTGAATTTTTTTAAAGCTTCTACTAATGCTTGCGAGGTTTTGATGTAACGAGAGATCTATTTCTAACGAAAAACCATTCGACCCTTTAGATAGAATTTCGTCGCGCGATTGATCGCTTCCTTAATCGATAACGAGTAATCCTGTATCGTGTGATAGGTGTGCCAGGATCGGCGGAGCATCGCGGCTGCGACGAGAATAAAGGCGAGGAATGTGAAAGGGGGCGGTGGCGATCCTCGAGGAAGTGGACAGGACGATACGCGTAATTTTCGCTAATGATCGTATTGGCAATTAGACGAGGCCTTTCTATAAATCTTCCCTAACTAATTACCCTTTACACTCCCATCGTGGAAGAAGACCACACGGGCCGCGGCTCGCAGTTAAACGCTAATTATTATCCTCGTCCGCGATAAATTAAACTGCCAGACGCCATGGGCCCGAGAGTAGGTGCCTCTCCGTGTACCGCGTATAAACGCGTACCTGTAATGCACCGTGGCCCGTGTCGTGTGCAGGGGACGGAGTATTGCCCATATTCGACCGGTTGCCCTTAGTAAATTCAATTTACGCGGTTGGTGTGCGCGCGCGCGCGCGCGAGACTACCCTCGCCGCGGGGCATCCAGCGCGTAAATATTCTCGCGTATGTCTCTATTCAGAGTGCGTCCTGGCTAGGAGAAGGTTCTCGATTCCTTCGTTTTCTGGGGACCTCGAACCGGTCTGAGAAAGTTTCGGCTGCCGCTCGAATGATTCGTTACGTCGCGTACGCTGGCTTCGAGGACGCTGAGCGAGGGGTGAACAGAGAGAAATAGTAAATGACAATCGTTTGAGACAAGTTTTTAGGAATTTTTAGAATCTTTCTGGGCGAATGGTAATCGAATGAGAAATGATTTGAGGATCGTAGAACGATTAAATTATTGGAATAGTTATTGAAAAAAGTGTTGTTGGTTTGATGGTAACGGTTCTACCCTTTCGTTCGTTGTTTCAGATTCCCAAATGGAGCAGGGGTACCGGTCTGAGGTCCAGGAGAGGGCACTGGTCGTATCCTTGCAGATGTTCAATCTGATTTTAGAACGTGGCGTGTCCTTGCTCAAGTCACAGTTGGACAGCGGCGAGGAGCCGAGGATGGTTGTTAGCGAGGACATGCAAGTCCTTTTACCAGCTATCAAGGTATTTCCGTTATCTCCGGCATATCTAATGGGCCTCTATCAAGATCTCTTTTTCCTGGAAACTTTCACCGTACCGGGAAAACCGCGCGTCATTCTAATTGCGTAGCGTAGACCGTAATCTCGTTGGAAGAAACGCGACGAAAAAAGCGGCGACCCGCGTGTAAGGCAACCCGTGCGCGTTTCACGAAGGTGCATCGCGCGGTGGTTGGTGTCTCGTGATTTTTCTTTTCTATCTTTTTTTTTTCTTCTTTTCCAAAGCGAACGTGGCGTCCACCAACGTGGCACGGATGGACATTCTTCCGCGCGCTATCGCGTGCGTCGATCGCGGATCGATGAGTCCGTGGTAAGAAAGGCGCAGGAAAGTTGGTAATCGTCGAGGATGATGAACAATCGATGCTCCGTGGCGACGGGTTCGATTGTCTTTTCCGGAGGATCTAAAAATAACGCGGAGAGAATTACTTGGTAATTTGTCAACGGTGATGCGCGAGTCGTTCCCTCTTTGATTAATCGTTCTCGGTTAAATGAATTATATGATGGATACCGAGAAAAGTTCGCGTTGGCTTGGGTTACGATCAATTCTCGTATTTCAGAATCGTCTTTAAGAAAAAAATTATTTAATCTTCGATTGTTATCCAGACAAAACTCATTCATCTTACCAAATTTCAAGCGTCCGCGAGGAACAATTTACCGATTCGTTAAATTAACGATCCCAACTGTGTTTCGCATGCAAAGAGAGAAAGTGCAGCGACAACGAGCGCGCGTTGTCAGTTAACCACTCGCAGCATTGATCATCCGAACTTGTAACAAGATCCGTAAAAGAGATCCACCGAACTGCGATCGGCTAAAAACAGCTCTGGGAGCACCCGACACAAATCATCCTCGACGTGCAACCGCGAGCAGCGCAGCTCATTAGCATTCGAATTTTTAACGGACGCACTCGAATCGAGCCACGTGTCGATGCAACACGTTCCTCAAGCTCCCGTTCCTCAAGCTGATCGATTTTTCGTAACCGGAACCCGTCCAGCTGTCGCCAGAACGCGTCGACGCCATAATGGAGAACCGCGCGCGAGGGGTGCGCTCGCGTTTAAACGAGAAATTATGAACGTTCGCCAGCGCCCACGCGGTTCCTCGCGGTGGCCGTTGTTCCTCGACCCTCTCTCCGCTTATTATGCAATCTGGTGGTCGCGATTAATGCGCCCATCGCACGTGAACTATGCGCGCGCGCCCCATCGATAAAGGTCAGCGGGTATGACAAGCCGTTGGTACCGCGCGCGCGTAACCAGCTCCTTCCTGGTTCCCTCGAGCTGGTGCAGCCTTCAAGGATGCGTACCATCCTACGCGATACCATCGCCGCGGGGGATCCTGCGACTAGCAGCTGCGAGTGTGGGATGCCTTTCGAATTGTCCAGCTGGAATTGTCGGGGTGGTTATTGGAAGTGTAGAGTGCTGTATCGAATGGTCACGTTTCTGCGTACGTTGTTAAATGTAGTATAGATTCTTTATTTCGATACGATTTTTGGGTATCGTTTTGGGGTTATTCGTATGGTATTTGATTTTGATTCTGGCTTTTCGTTGAACTCTGGCATTTTATTTATTTTGTCAAAAGATGTTGGTTAAAGTCGGAGTGACTGAGATCGTGGCTTCTGTACGAACAGAATCCTCCTCGAAAGGCATCCAGTGATTGAGATTGAATAAATTCCGAGAGAATTCTGATCGCTATCGAAGACCAGCAATAATGCCAACAGTTTCACTCTTGTTCAACGTAAGACCATTAATAATTGCCGATAGAGCTAGACGCGATACAAGACTGGTAGCATACGATTCACTTTCCGGTGGATAGATGAACGCGGCAGACGAAATGATGTGCCACTTGGACACTCTATAAATAGAGGCGATCCCTCGCGTCTGAAGACAGTTATCTTCCATCGTTGAATCATTCTTGTTTCAGATCTGGTGCGATTGGATGCTTTGTCACAGCACCGTCTGGAATCCGCCGCCATCTTGCACTGACTACAGAGTCGGGTGAGTCTTTCATCGAAATTTCTACCTTACATTCCCATTTTTTTCCCGTATCGATACAATTTTTCCTTATTTTCTATATTATTTTCTATATTATTATATAACATGATCAACAATTTATAGTTCATTCCTTTTATAAATGAAAAAAATCGCTCGCTCGCAGGAAACTTCTACAAGCTCGAAGCTCGAACTCTCTTTACCATGACTTCACAGATGTTGTAACGCTAAAACTTCCCCCCGTAAAGCGTCGATTGAACCAAGTTTCAAGCGTCCCGTCGTTTAAACGCGGACAATTCCCGCTTTAAACCCGCTTTAAACTTTCTAATTACTGTTACACGTTAAAATGCGACCGCGAAATGCCACCGGGACTAATAAATATCGCAGCTGTGTCGCGCAGCGAGCGCGCGCTGGGATTAGTCTATCGCGGAAAGAACCTGCAATGCATCTGGAACTCGGTGATCCTCCAGCCTTGCGGTTTTGCGGTACGAATCCGGGCTCTGTTCTCCAAAGAGAGAGAGAGAGTCCAGTCGGTAAGCGCGCGCGATGCATACGTTTGCCAGCAGATTACGCCACGGCCACGAAATTATTCAGCGTCAGAGGCTCCTTTCGTCAATATCTGTTTAGCGAGATACGAGCGATGGGTAGCGATTAATTCGTGCTCTATTTAATCTGAAAACTTCTAAAAATCCCACTGATATCTAACTTTCTATTTATGTCGCGTTCAACTTTGCGAATCAGCAGTTCTTCGATTAAACTCTTTTCTTTCCCCAAATTCGGTGTCGTGGCGCCTGGGACCAAAATGGCCGCCGCTGAGAGAACTTGTCCCAGATCGCATCAAACCTCTATCGCGTGTAAAAATTGTTCGAACGTATGAGATTGCAGCAAAATTTGGTAAACGCATTTGAATTAGAATTTCAAAGGGTAACGTTGAAGGGGTTTTTGAAGAGAAGAGATCGCAGCGAACCATCGAGCACGTCCGTATTCAGGCTCACAAGGAAGTCCCCGAGTTCATCGCGCAATTATCACCGGCTCGGTTCTAATTCGACGTGCGGCGACGCGTGGAACGCGCGTCTCCGCCGCGTCGCTTTTGTCAAACAGATTAATCTCCTAGAGCGTTCGAGCGACCCGGGGACGACGGGAAGAGAGATATTCACGGCCGTGGCGGCGCGACTATTAATTCAGGTTGACACTTCAGGTGTTTTGAATTATGATTGTTGTGCCGGACTATTAATTCTGCTCGCGGGACATCAATATTCCCGGGCCAAGGAAGTCCACGACGCCGGGGAGACGTCACGCGCGACGCGGAACATCTCCGCGACCGCGCGGTCCACGTGATTTATCGCGAGCAACGCCACGGGAAATTTCGCTGAAAACCGCTTAAATCGTTCGTACCAAGCGATCCTCCCGAGGTCTGCTACGCGTACACGGTGGTTCAACGTAATTTATGACCTTTTCGTTAGCCACTCTTGTTCTTCGCGCGAGCAACAGCTGGTTCAACTTCTGTTTCACGATCTTGGAAATTTGTTTGGCTACTCTTGCTCGTTTGAGAATTTTCCTAATTTCGAGACAAACGTTGGGTTAGGAAAAAGCTTAGCGAAATTTGTAAGGAAATGTAAAAAGGGAGACTGTCTCGCGTGGAAAGAAGGGATGATCGCAAGAGGAGAGGAGGAACGATACGAACGGCGTCGAAGTCGCCGGCTGGCGAACCTGTTCCGTTCTCGAATCGTCCAGCGTGGGAGTGACTCATCGAAATAAAAGCACGGCTGGTCGGTCGATGCGATGGCAATGCAAAACACGGCCAGGTTCGAGGAAAGGCCTGATCAACGTATAATTATCTTCTTGCGTTCCCCCTTGATGATTGACAAAGGAGCTGTGCCACGGAATCGCTGGCGAGGATCGACGCGTCGTTAGCGACCACGGCCCGCTTGAAAATGCAGAAACGAGGCCCTTACCAGCTCTTTGTACCTGTTTGCATGTGTGTACGTGTGTGTGTGTGTTCGCGCGCGCATCCACTGATAACACGACTTCCACCTACGGTGCAGACGTTCAGTGTTCAGAAGAGTCTCTCATGAGAATTTTGGGAAAGTTGTATTCAGAGAATTTTCATTCTTGCGATTACGAGTCAGGGATTTTGATGGAACCTTTGTTTTCACGGTTATATACTCAAGATTGAATTTATGCAGCAGATACGCGAGACTCGTTGGTAATAAAGATACCACTGTGTTCGTATTCGAGTACCGTTGATCTGAGAAAAAATGGATGCACGAAGAGATAAACGCGTTTAATAGGTATTATTCAGTTTTCTACTTCTTCGTCTCCTTCGTCTCCATGAATATGAGAGCGGTTAGAATTGAAGTTAATTGCGTGTGACTCACGCTGAATAGCTATTTGCTTAGTCGAATTTGCGATTCCGTCTTGCGTGTCATCTTCCATAATACCATATTTGATCTTCTACAGTTGTGCAACTCTGATTAATTGAGAATCCTAATCTTCATCTCCGTGCCAAGGAATTCTAATAACGAGTTAATATATTCGTACTTAATCGCTTCACGCGTCTCACTCTAACAATCCATTGGAATTCAAACGATCTTATGAGAACGTGTCGTGGCATCTTTGTCTAATTGCACGACAGATTTTCGCGATCGTTCGAGGTCGATCGAGTGTCGTGCCAAAAACTCGGCCACCGCTCGTTTTGAGCCACAGCAACGCACACGTCGCCTTTTCGTCGACGATTCGAGCGCGATCAAAGACAAGGCTTTTTATTCAGTATCGAGCCGGGGACCAAGGGAACGCATCGATCCCCAGGATCTTTCTAACGAGACGGGAGGGAAAAAAAAGAAGGGAAGAGCGGTCGAAAAAGAGAGAAAACAGTCGCTGCTTGGCCGACTGATGCGATCTATCGTCCATTAAACGAGTTTCAAGGCCCCTTTAGTCCCGTAACTGCGCGAACGCTCGCGATCCAAGCCCCCAGCCTCTTTGCGCAACCGAACCCAGCCAGCCAGCCGATCGACCAGCCAGCCGAGCTAACTACTATAAGCTATATCTATATCCGACTGGATAAGTTAATTATTGTTGCTCGTTAGCGATTAACAATTACGCGAACGAAGCCGTTTCCTTGGCAAGGACGCGATCCTCAACGATGCTCGCGATCGTACTCGCGCCTCCTCCTCTGCGGATAACGCGGATTCGCGGTCATATTCGCGGATACGGCTGTTATTTATGGGACGCGGTTCGCGATTAATCCGCCGTCGAATCGCGACTTCGTCGATCCTCCGTTTTTTCTTGCTCTTCCACGTCTTCTTTTTTTTCTTGCTTCTCTGCTTTTTTCTTTTTTCTCATTCGAAAAGCAGTGGGGGGATCCGTGCCTCTTCTTTTTAGCTCTATTCGCCGAGGATAGCAACTTTGATCTTCCCACCGCGCGTGCCTGGGACCGTGTAATTGCGAGATCAATCACTGTCACCGTTTTTTCTATGTCCCTCCTGTTCTCCTTCGCTCGTTCAGTTTCTCTATTTGCGCTCTATGGTGTCCATAATTGGGGAAGCTTGATCTAGTTTCAGGTTCGATCAATTGCGAATCAGGTTTTCTTGTTTGTTCAAGGACATTGATAGTCACTCGTGCAACTTTGTCATATAGCGTTTGTACTTCGATCGTTAATTTCAGACGAAGATTGTTTCTGTCCTTTTTCGTCTGATTAGCATGAAAGTTCGCAAAGTATAAAGAGATTTGGTTAAAATAGTATAGTATAACCAGAAGATATAATAATCTTTAATTAAAAGATGTTTGTCAGAGAAAGTTAAGGATACAAAAATCCCAGTGAAAAATGCAAAAGCTTTGGAATGCTAGACACACTTTAGCTCGCGGTCTGACTCAGCGGAGGAAGGACGTACGTGTTGTGAAACGAGTAATTAACGCGATGGCGTATATTAAAACTGAAAAGTAACCAGCTGAACAGCGAAACAGCGGATGTGCATCTCAAGAATGAGCTTATCGAGCGCGATGCAACAAGATCACTTATACTCGTACTTTTCTCACAGGACAAGAACCGAGTTATCATCACCGCGAGAAATAAGTCTACGAGCGCGCACTTAGACTAATAAATTGTGATACGCATCGTTGGACGAGCCATGAATTATCCGTACAATCAATTCCACTTAAGCAACATTACCGCTAATTAACTATGACTGGTGTCATTCTTATCAAAATTCCAACCAGTTCAACAATTCAACTCGCCTGGGTATCGTCGAGCGAAATTCACTTCTCACGCGATGAGCCACCCCTCTCACGTGTGCTCGCGATTCGAAACTTTTTTTTTTTCCACGGTGGCGCGCGTTAATTTTCAATCAAGCCCCCGTTGAAGCGATCGCTAATAATTTTAGCGATAAAGAGGTCCGCCAATTGGACGAGGAACAGAAACGATGGGGTGCGCGGGTACGAGGGCGCAATTAACAAATGACCTTTCATGACGGCAATCGATTAGTCGACGGGTACGCGAGCGGAGCCAACACACTGAGAGTCGTGCGCGTTTCTTTTTCCGTCCTCCTCTTCTTCTTCTTCTTCTTCTTCTTCTCCTTCTTCTTCTTCGTCTCCTCTTTCTTCTCCTTCTTCCCTTTCTTTCTTCCTCTTCTTCCTCGATGCTGACGGTCTGCGCCGTGGTTCTTTATCGCCGCCTCCGGGGGCTGCGCGCGATAGCATCGAATGATCGATAGCTTGGAAAATGATCCCCCGCGCGCTGCCATTCATCGCGGTGAAAATAATTAAACGGACGACTTTGGATTTACAGTAACACGGAAGTGGGCACGGTGGATACGCGCGCGTGCAACACCGCTTACCGACACCTCGTATATTTTAACGATGTCACCGATACAACCGTGCCCGGTTCGACGAACGCGGGGACCGTGAAATTCTGATCTGCTATTAATTTCGATCGAACGGAGTCCGCTCGTTTGTTTGCCTCACTTTCCTTGAATTGGTCCCCTCGTGGGGGTCATCGATCGAACGGTTTCGCTGTTCTCACGGTGGACCGCGGCTAATTGCCATTTATTGGTACTCCTTTATGCTTTAGTATCGAGAAATCTTGCGCGTGTTTATTGAATTCGTCACGAGAGTGGGAGGTGAATATTTTTATTATAAACAGAAAGTCTAAATCGTTTCACGATCGAAACCACCCCCTGTGTCATGCTTATGCGTTCGTGGAGGATTTAAATATGTAAAAGTGTACGAGATGCACGCGACTGCAAATTACTGTTCAACAACTCTCTTTCCTTGTTATTCTGGTCATAAATTCATTCGTAGTCTATGGTGATTACGTACAGTGTCGATTAAGGATGATTATAGAAATCTAAATCGCCTCGTGATTGCAACTAGCTACCGTTACGATATTTAAATTGCAGATTAATCTATTCCCCGAGTCTTGAAAGGCATTTTATGTCGTTACGAATCGATATTTCAATCGTTAAATTTCCAACGAGGAGTAGTATGTGTGTCTGTCTGTGATTGTTAGACCCTTTTTAGACGTCGCGAATCGTGAGACGCGCGTAGTTCTGGCCGGCTGGTGAATAACAGCTGTGATATTTATTGCGGGTCGGTAGCACGATCCGTGGTTGGATCCTTCCGGTTTCTTGTTACGCGATTCCAAACCGATAGCCAGACGCCTCTAACGATGGGAATTTCGCTGGTTCTTTATTTACGTCAAACGAAAACTCTGGTCTGGTTGCAGCCCACCCGGAGACGCCTGGAGCAGGCTGGCCACGATGGTGAACCTGCTGGAAAAATTGAATTACTCCAGAGCGATCCTCATCCAGGCCAAGGACGCGGAGGGTCGCGAGGAAGGTGAGTAAATCCATAAATCGGCATCTCTAATCATCCTTCTGTTCTTAATTATTATTCTCGTGCCCTGTTCGTTGAAGTTTTCCATGACACGTGCAGCAAATTTATCTACAATCTGTACTTTTATATTAGCCCAAAGAAAGTTAAATATAATTTGCTGTTTTACGCTGCTTCGATGAAAGCAACATTATAGATATACACGTATGCGTACACGCATTCACCGTGTCGTGGAAGACATTTCTGCAAATCAGCCTCTAACGAGAAATGTAAACACCCATTACGATCCGCGTATAGTAACGGTAAGGAAAAAAAAAGGCGGAAAGAAACGAGGAATTTTAATCGTGTGTAACGTGCTTATAAAGGGCTAATCACACTGATTCCCTCAACGTTAAACGCGGCCCACGTAGATATCGCAGCGAAATATCCACGAGCGATTCAATCGATTACCATTAACACACGTTCAATCAAACTGAACAGCAGAAAACAAAGTCCACGAGATAGGAGTCGTAAGCCCATCAACGAACCAATCAATCCATACCGTATTCAATTCAATCACAGTTATCCAAACACCATTTCTTCGATCCGTCCGACGTTTTCTAACGCACCGCCGTCGAGAAGCTCGAGGTTCGGCCAGTGTTTGCATAGAAGCTATTCAATTTTTCCCGTCTCACGTTATCCGTTACGTAATCACCGGCGCTAACCGGCATTAACATTCGCATCGAACAAAACAAACGAGTAGACAAAGATAATATTTGTTACACGTTTTCCTCGTTCACAAACGAGTGCTATTCAATAACGAAGTTTTCGTTGAAACGATTTCCGTTCGTTCAATTTCCATTATCCCTCCACAAATTTACAAAGTATCTATTCTTTATCAAAATTGATTATTACAATTTTTCTACGATCGCAAATATTCGCAACAAAATCACAATAACGCATACATATTCGCACAACATCTACTTAGCCCTTATTTTTCGCATAAAAACCCCCGATCTGCGCGTTGCAAACCATAACTGGTCTCAGCGTCCATCCGAGGGCCACCAAAATGGCGACGCCACCCTGAACGCGGAGTCACGGTTCCTTCAGAGTCGCGATTATTGAGCATCGGCGTATAAACATACCATCTATTTATCCGTTATTCTTCGCATGAAAACCCACGATCTGTGCGCTGCAAACCACAACTGGTCCCAGAGTCCATCCGAGTGCCACCAAAATGGCGACGCCACCCTCAACGCGGAGTCACGGTTCCTCTAAACTCGCGATTATTGAGCATCAGTGTTCATTAGCATAACATCTACTTATCCGTTATTCTTCGCATAAAAATCCACGATCTGCGCGCTGCAAACCACAACTGGTCCCAGAGTCCATCCGAGGGCCACCAAAATGGCGTCGCCACCCTCAACACGGAGTCACGGTTCCACCAGAGTCGCGATTATTGAGCATCGGCGTTCATTAGCCTCTCGTAGGTGCGCTGGTACCGCGCACACGCCGTGTAATAGCTGGCGTGGTCTTCAGGGTGGGGTCGCCGGTCTTATTTCAAATCCACGTTTTAATGGAACGTTACGACCTGTGGGGCTTTACTGTAACCACGTAATGATACGCCGCGGCCGGCCATTACAAGCCCAGGGCACGAGCAACGCGAGCAGTGTAACCGTATTATAATTGCACGGCTAATGGCCGTAGGAATGCAATCAGAGATACAGGTACCCGGTTTTTACCCAAGGATTTTACTCGCCAGAGTACTACGCGCGTACCAACGTCACGGCAATAATTCGCCAGGATAATAGTATCGTGCGGACGCGCGGCTTTCCGTTTCTTCTCTCGTTACGCGGTGAATTAATATGCCGCTGGTGGGTCTCGCCTGCCGCGCGATGCCACCCTGATGTCTGTCTTAACACCAGTAATCCGCGACACGGTGATACGAAGCTGCGCGCGTTTGATTACCAATCGAATGCTATTCGAACAGTTTCAACTGTGGGACGATTTCTTCTCAGGTTTCGTTGGTTGGGAATTTTTTCAGAATTACAGCAGGGCTATTAGATGCTATTGAAAGAATGACATTTACAAATGGAGATCGGCATTGAAGATGCGTAAGAGTTCATGGAAGCTGCGGAACCGCTTCTTTTCTTGTATTTTCTAAAATGTATATAATAGACACATAGAGTAGCAATGATTTATAGATAGCTAAGACTGCTTTATATAAAACTGTAGCTTACTATATCGTATAATGTATATCCATATTGTACAATACTGCACGTACGTAATTGCACAGCAAGTGTTCGAAATTGCCCCGCCTCGACGAGCAACCGACAACCTGAAATTGCTTCGCGCCGTGCAGATTCGTTCTCGAAGAAAAAGAAAGGGGAGATTGATTTACCGAAATTTCTCTGGTCCCTCATCATCTTGATCGCGCGAGGAGCTCCTCTTCCGGAGTTACCAAACATCGCCCACGTGATCCTGATGTTCATTACGCCGCGCGGCCATCTCGCAGCCGTAATTCTCCCCACAGCGAATACGTCCAGGCCGCGGACGATCCCCCGCGATAACACAAGCTCGCTGAGAAAGCGAGAGAGAGAGAGAGAGAGAGAGAAGGAGAGTCCTCCACTGGACCAGTCGTTTAATCGAAAAACCCAAGTTCTTCGAACGGTGAAGCCTCTGGCCGTGTGTTGACCCGCGGATAGCCGCCGGTTACGTAACGGTGAATCCGTTCGATGTGACCACTGCAGTGCCATATACACTCTCCGCGTGGAACCGCTTACGGGTCCTCGAGCTGGCTCGAACGCTATGTGGCCACGCCAGGCTACTGTGCGCGTCCTCTCCAGATCCTAATTTCTATCCTCCTCGCTGCGAGTCGCGCGAGTTATTTGGAATATTTCAATATTGTCTTTCGCGGCGTAGAAATGAGTTTTGCTTTCTGTAGATCTGAAGATTTGTTCGATTGCGATGTTAGATCGAGCTACGTAACGGCCAAGCAAGGTTATTCGTAACGAAGGAATTTTAGAGTTTGCAGGGATCGATTTCTCTGGCGTCTCTCTGATTCGTAAGTTGTTCGATTCGTGCTCGAAATTGGATCTCTGTGGCTCAATTTCGTTGGGGATTTAGTATTCACGGTATTGGATAATCGAGAGGGAGAGTCTGTCTGGTTACGATGGTCTTAATTCGCTTATTCGCTCGAGGAACGTTTAAACGTATTCATGCGGTCGATTCAGACGCGATACTCGATTTCTTCTGCGCTACATTAAGTTGCACCGCATGAGAAGTTCGTGTATACACCCCAACATTACCAGAGTTCGTTCACCTTGATTAACCTTCCATTATCTCGTTACACGACTCGTAATTACCATTATTATCAGACCAGCCTGAGAAACTCTATAATTAGGCACGCAAACGCGCGCAATGAATTTCATTCAGAATGCCTCGCGCGTCGAATGTGAATAATTCCTTTCACTTAATGGAAACTTGCACAAATTTTCTTCAATCTTCCACGTTACACGCAATTATCCGGCATTTCGATAGAAATCGTTTTTCAGCCTATAAATCATTGTCGCTTAAATCAATTTACGTGTAAAACGAAAACAACTTGCTGTATACTCTTCGTGTCTTAAAACCTTTAAGCGGCTTCGAACTCGATACAATTTCAGTTCTTCCTCTTGGGCAGAGAAATAATAAGGTAACTTTCACGGAAGGTACGTTTGTCATTAAATCACGGTTTCGTGGCACGGTGCCGCGATTTTTTTCTTGTACAAGGTTATACCACGTAGAATCGAGTCCTCTAGCTAGAACTGGGTCTACCCTAACGGATCTGGACGGCTGAGAAAGAGCGTTCCAGTTTCGAGGCTCGTCCCTCTCTCTCTCTCTCTCTCTTTCTCTTTCCCTCTCTGCCCCTTTTTCTCTCTCTTTGGTCGTGTTATACTTACTTTTGAGACAGGTTTACACGCGATAACAGTACATAATTCATAGATCGTATCGCGGAACGTATCGACGGTACAAGGTGGACCGTTGTTAATTTATTAAATCACGGGCGTGTGTTTCTCGATCGGAGGGACGAAAAATGTGGTTCGCGCCGCGTTCGACAATGTTCTGCTATCAGTCGCCGATTTTTCGATCCGGAAACCACAAACTGGAGTAGAAGTTTATGGGTTCGATGCGTACGCTCGATTGTATTAAAACAGCCGGTGTTACGTGGCACGAATAGAATTCTGATTCCAGCTCGAGCTCTGATAAAGTGTTTCGATGCATCGCGCATGTACACACATAAAATAAAACAATGAAAATTGTCCTCCTGAATATTTGCTGGATTATAAAATTCCAAAAATCAAGAGTGCTCTTCGGTTCAGCAAGATTAACGCGTGCTTACAAAGTATGCAACCCTGTACAAATGAATCCAATTAAACTCGGACCTCGAACGATTCCATAAAAAATAAACGAGTCCAGGCGAAATGAAATTTAACTCCCTCCAACTCTGATCGCGAGTACAATATCCACTTGTCCGTTTTATATTCACTCGCGAGCAATGTTCGATCGCTCTCGATCCTCGAACGCCATCGCTGGCTACGTAGAGAGAGAGAGAGAGAGAGAGAGAGAGAGAGAGAGAGAGAGAGAGAGAGAGAGAGAGAGAGACACAGACGAGTAACGCGAGCAGAATTGATTCCTCCCTCGGCTGTAAAGGAGCAAAACCAAATCTCCGGGGAAAAATCAGCGAACATCGAAAGGCTAAGCAGCGGGAACGTCCGGTTCGGCCGGATCGTGTCCGCGCGCGAGAACGCAGCCAGCGATACCATTCGAAAAAGGAACCGAGAGACAGTAACGGTACTATCCGGTAACGTGTGCCGTAATGCCAATTTGTTGTCTCGGGCGGGTTCTTGCGATTCCCTCCGTGCCCTCCCCTCGCGTCGTCCCTGTCGCGCCGCGGCGCGGATCGTTCCTCGCTCCCCTCGATTTACCCGCACGTTACACCCGAGGCACAATGGATAAATTGGACAAAAGGTACGAGAGGCTCGAGGAGGCACGCCGTGGCTACGTTGGGCGGGCCAACCGCGTTGCGAACGTGCCCACGGACCCGAGAAAGAATGTTATTGTGAGGATCCTCCAAGATGTTTCTTCCTCTCCATCCTCTCTTTTTACCTGTTCCATCAGTCTTTTCTCTTCTTTTCTGCCTTCCTTTTTTTTCCCTCCTCGCGCCGCCCCCGCCTTCTTTTTTCGTTTTATTTTTCGTTGTTCTGCTCGCTGGACGATGCTGGTCTTCGACCTGCTCGGGACGATCGGTTCTTCTTGGGTCGGACGGGCGACGGTGGCCAGGCGGTTTCGTGGGAGCGCAGGGTTTACGCTGTATCACGTTGATAGGCATTGCTGTTCCGCGGTGGAGTTTTGGTGGCGGTGAAAGACTGTGAAAGCGATAGAAGACTTTGTTCGATTGGGATTGAATGGGTTTTTAAATTATATTCTTCCAGCAAAATTGATAAAATAGTAACGTTTTCGTCCAGCTGTTCTTATTTTGGAACAGCATCGCCTTTTGTTTCCATTTTACCTGCTTTAATCGACCGAACCAGAATCCAGCTACTTCTGACTCTTTCGCCAGAAAAAAAGAATCTCTCCACTTGATAGAAGAGTGAAATAACGAGAGCTCGCGACTGGAAACGGCGATCCAATCTTTCCGTCAGCGACCTAAACATCCGACAGCTGTTCGCCATCGGGCATACTCAGGATCGTTAGCGCCGTGAGGTATACGAGTTTCGCGTGATCGCGAGTGGCCGATTCGGAGCCCGCATTAACGAGCTGCGCGCTCTTTATTTCGCGCGCTCGCGATTAGGTTTCTATATTTCTTCGCGGGTAGGGGTGCAACGCAGGCGTAATCTACTCCCTCGCGAGGGTCCACCCCGGATGATCGATTGCGGTGCCCGCCACGCTGATCCCTCCTAACTCGATCCTGCTCACGTTCCACGCTGACCCTGAACTTCGTGTAATATTCGCGATAAATGCGACCTGACCGTGTAAAGCTATTCAAGGTGCACTCGCGCGGATATTAATGGGCGTCTCGACTGTGCAGCCCGCCGTTGCATTCGGGATCGCTGGACGCTGCTACGTCTACGGTTTCCGATCTGGGCATGGGAACGCGATGGAGCGCAGTCTACTGATTGGTGCTACTTATTTCTTCGCTACATCTCATCGTTGCTGAAAATTTCTTCTTCTCGATCGATATATAATTGAGAACATTGTCTACCACTAGTTCCACCAAAAATTTCCATAAACTGCAATCTTACAGTATCAGAACTTTCGTAATCTTGACTGTTAAACACTCGAAGAATTATAGTATCGATTACTGGAATCTTGTGGGAATGGAGTTTATAGAAAGTCGATTGGTTGGAAGGAGTCTACTCGAAACACACTTGGAAACATCGCATCGAAAAATCAGCAGACATTTATTACAATGTTAATATGGTGCCAGATCAGAAATCAAGCTTCAAAATATCATCTGACGCACGCGAACACCTGTTACCCCTGTCGCGCGTTCTCCACCAGTCCATCCGGACTGCTCCATTATCATCGATCGATGACGACGAGGTATGCGCGTCCGCGATGTAACTGGAAGGCGCGCCATTGACCGTACACACGAGCGTGTCATCCGATCAGGTTGAATATCCTTAAGCTCCGTCGAACCAGCGGTGCTCGAACGAACCGGAACCGCCCCGACACACCCCGGTAGTTGTTCCTCAATGTTTATCGATGCCCGCGCGCCCGTTCACCATTTGCATGATAACAGGCCGCGCGCGTCATTATCTGTCGCTGCGTAATTTTTGGGGGAAAATCCAGCCGCGATATCCGCCCCGTAACTACGCGCTCATTTCATATATTTATATCGTAAATTTGCCGCGCCCGCAACGGTACCGCGTCCAGGTCCGTGGACCACCGTAATCGTAATGTTTACGCGAGCCAGGGTGTAACGCGTAACTGTACCGCATTCTGCTGCGACTTTTTGGGACCAGCATTTTCCAGTGACCATATAGAGGAATGCGACTAGAGGAGTGGTTCGAAGCGGATTTTGCGATTTTTACAAGTACGCTAGATACGATGGAGTGTTCTCCACTCGAGGGTGCGAAGTGTCGCGGATGTGGAGGAATTATTATCGCGAGTGTTGGCTGGTCGCGAGTAAAAGCGCGCGATTCTCTTTGGACACACCATCGTCTGATTCGAGAGATTCAACGAGGGAGTCGCGTTTACCTAGCTTGGACGTGAGCTCGTCGCGAAGTCTGAGAAGCGGTATTTTCGTCGGTGCGAAAACAAATTTGCTCGCGCGCGTATTACCAGCGACTTCCGCGAGTTCGATGAATTTTTGCGACAGGGTACACGAGACGTTAATTCTCCTCTTGAAAGGGGAGATTCATACGCGGGATATTTTTAGCTACCGCTAATGAGTCCCGCGGTTAATTTATGTCGATTGTAAATTTGCGAACCGCCTATGAGTCCTTGCACCGCGTTTGTTTTAGAACTCGAATTGGTCAAACTGCCGGAAGATATGACCCTGGCGGGATTCACGCCGCTGATGTCGAACCCTCAAGATCCTTGCTACGCTGAGAAAAATGAAGACATGGTGAGTTATTTTTCTGTACGATTGTTTCACAATCTTAAACGTGATAGCCATCGATTCATATAACGTGGCGATGTATAAATTTCTAATAAAACCAGATTACATTTAATTAACCATTAACATATCATAATATGCATTAACTATACTATTTAAAATACGAGAAAGAGAAATTTCGCTCGCAAAGGACCTTATCCAAGAAAGGAAGTATCTCACCCAAAAGTTTCAACTAAAATCCTTGCGATCAGAGAAATTTGTAAACAGTCTCGCGGACATTCGTCGCACGTGCTAAGCCTGCGCTCGTGTCGTGTTCCAGGAAGTCGCTCAAGTGTGCCTCAGGATAAACAAGATTCTGTTCTTCGGCCAAGTGTTCCTGTGCGGCCTCGAGACGCCAGTATTGAAGCTGCAGAAGAGCGAGACAGGCGTCAGCGAGTACGTCTCGGTGGTGGAGGCCTCGAGCACGAGCACGCCGAGCTCGCCGCCGGAACAGGTAACGCAACAGGCCCTGGGGGTGGTAAATTAAACTTTAAGAGGACCCTGTGTTCCCGTGGACTTTTCCACGCGCCACCCCTTATCTGTCGTTCGTTCAACGAAGAATTTCGTTAAAGACCACGCCAGCCGTTCTTGTTTCCTTCGTCCCCCACCCTTTATGAAATATTCATCCGCGTTCAGGAGCGGATGGAATTTTGATCGACAGGGATTAACGTGTCGTTTAGGGTAATCGAAAGTGGGCGGTGGGGTGAATCGAGCAGTTGTTATGGTAATCGGATATTTGTCAGTGAAGTAGATTTTGGGCGAAGTGATTTTCGTTATTGGGTGTCAATGTTCTCGAGGATGCTGGGTATTTCGAGGGGGATGAAATTCGAGTCGAGGGAATAAAATATATCTTGCGCGGATAATTAATTTATTCGATGCGATCGACCGCGATTTCATTGATTTTGACGTTATCTACATATTTTGCGATCTGTCGAGGGTGAATTTACTCGCCAACCCCTAGTTAATTCGTTCGTTATCGTGCTGATTCACGAGTAACGCATTCAGATGGAATCGTTGATTCGTTTTCAGAGCGACTCGGAGCTGCTGGTGGAAAGTTACAGCGAGGGTGAAGACGAGCCGGTTTCCACCCTGAGGAGACTGCCCTCCTGCACGGACGTACCTGAGGACGCGAACTCGCCTGTGGCCGCGGTCGAGATAAGGTCGCTGATCGAGAGGAAAGAGGAACTGGAAAGGCGGCAGCGTAAGCAGGATCGTCATCGACAGCGTGTACAGGTTAGTGGCGACTGTCGAATTCTTTTTAAACACCACGATAAATTTGTCGATCCGTTTGATCGATATCAACCAGCGATCGATCATCGCTTGCCACGATGTTTCCTCTCGTGTTTGCAATGGACTCGTGTCCGATACGAATCGATCATTCTCTTTTAAACTTACAAAAATCATCGAACCTGCACAAATAGAATTAATTAAAAAAAAAAGTAGCATCTTTTAAAAGCATTGCACGTCGACACCCCACTGCTATACACTCGAAAAAAAGAATTCGTACGGAAAGAATTCTTAAAAGGCTCTCGAGTGAGATCGCCGCCAGTGAATTCACGATCGTCCCGATCGGGGGCTTCCACAAGTAGAGACGTCAGCTCGATATCGCGAAGGTTCGATGATTTCTCAGCCGAGATACATCCGTGGCTCGTTTTCCCGTATCTTCATCGTTCGTTCGCGAGGGCGGCCCGACAAAGTGGCCAGGCGAACACGTCCCGTGGCCCCTAAGTCGAACTAAATCAAGAGATTACCAGGACACGTCGGTTGCGTACCGTTCCACGGTCGTTCGTTTCGTTCTCTCGTTTCGTTCCCTCGTTTCTTTTATCCGCGTCGCACGCCCCCGGGGACGGGGGCCCCGTCCTTTTATTTCGAGCCACCTCCGCCTCCTCCACCTCCTCCTTCTGCTGCACGGTCGAGATCGCAGCGTGCAAGCCCTCCGCTTTTATTTACGGCATCGATGTTTCTCCTTTTTGCATATTTATTATCGAACCCCTGGCAGGGGCCGGATTTCGCGCGCGTACCATGTGGTCCCTGGGCCCCCTCGTTTCGCTCCTCGCCACGGCTAGCCACGGATATTTTTCTCCCGAACGAGACGCGACGGACCCGCTTCTTATCGCCGCGGACGTTTTAGACCAAATTCAATGGCGGTATCGCGCGGTGGTAGAAAAAGTCCTCGAAGTAACACGTTCAACTGTACCTCTCTTAAATAATCCTGGCTAATCTTGGCCCCCTCGCATACTTGCCGACGATATCTCGCGTACCAATTTCACATATACACGCCTCCTTCGTTCTTTCGAGGATTCGAATATCGTCTATCGCTTTGGACCAGACATCTAGGTTTTTTTTTAGGAAAACAAAAATACTCTTCCTTTTTTTCTAATTCCTAGAAATTTTTAGTAACAGTTGGGGTGCGATTGGTCGTTGCCTTCAGTTTGGTGTGCGTACGACATTTCCAATCTCGAGCAAAGGATTAGAAGAATATCATCTAGTTCGTAGTTGCGAAATGGTATTCGAAAGGATCTGTCTGCAAAATTGTCCGACTTTTCGCAAGCATTCCAGTGCACGTTGAAAACGCTTGTGTCACGTATTCTTCGACACAATACCAGCTAGCGTACGCGTCACTGGTAACATTACCATCCGCAAGTAGGTTTAGGAGCGTCTGCGTTATTAGCATATCCGTAATTGAAAGTATAATTGCGGCTGGTCCCAATTTGCGTCGCGATAACTGTTGATTCGTCGGATTCTCAAGGAGCCGCGCAGTGGGAAAGAGTTATCCTCGCGTAATCTCTCGCCACGGTTAAGCGTAACGCAGGAGTCGCGTGCGCCAATTATCCCGCAACGAAACCAACGACCTGTTCGCGTGTGTATCTGGAACAATTTCCTCGTCGAGCGGAACCTGTTCCACCTGTGTCGACGTTCAGTTATGTCATTCGTCAGGGGGATGCTCTGAATTCGTCCTGCGCGATGACCAGCGGACCGTATGCAAATGCAGCTAAAAGCGGATCGCTCGCTTAATTGCCGTTCGCTGGTAATAATAGCTGTGGTCGTTCAAAAACCTTTCGAGAAAATTGCGCAGTGCCTTATATTGGTCTCTTATCGACTGTTACGTGAAATCGAGGGAGTGTACATTGTAATAATTTTTTCTGAAAGTAGGACAAATTGGATAACAAGATTAAACCAACAATCGCAGCAGCGGTAATACCAGAGTGCAGGAAGCACTTTGCTCCTTTTGACGTTTCAAATTACATTGTCTAACGCTTGAAGAAGCGAAAAAAGAAAAGTATACGAAACGAGTGTAAAAACTAATTTTCCAAGTGTAAAAAGAGAACAGTTTCTCTCATCATTGTTCTTTTTCAACGCGCCTTGTCCAACGCCTCGCGATTCTCGCGCGTCGAATCAAAGCTGACCCAAAGGCAACCAGTTCGCATTAAACACGCGCGTCTGCATACCTGAGGTAACCTCTTACCGGGGCTCGTTCCATCAGTGACAACGACTCAATCGCTTTGGTCATCAAGCGAACTACCCCGAATACCCAGCGATATTCATCTTGATAAATGGCCCTCGCCATTTTCATTTCGTTCCCTCGTTCTCGCGAAACGCCGCGAAACGTGCGCGTGTGTCCGGGGTAGAAGCATGTCCCGGTTGATCGAGCAAAAATGCCCGCAGAACCAGACGCGCGCGACGTACCTCCGTATAATTCGCTTTTAATTCAACAGTCGGTGACCCGCGGGGCGTGGATCGGCGCCTTAACGAGCCTGGTACGCCGTTTCGCGCGAAATCCACGCGTCTAACAAGTACCGTTCCGCCTTGCAGAGCAGAGCGCGGAAACGTCGCGTTTTCGCCGTAAACGGGACACTTTAATCGCTCGTAACCAGCTCGAATCTCGTTAATTTTTTCGATACAGTTAGGCCAAGAAAAAAAAAAAAGAAAAAAAGAACGAGGGAAGCACACGTAAGTAAGCGCGATGCGTGCGACTCTCCGTGACACGTTTCGCGCCATTTCAACGCGCTTAGGGTCAATCCACGGCAAGTGGATCGTTCTCGAATTCCACGCGACGGATTTCGTTCAAATTCAGGGATATCGTAATCCATGGGAAAACAATGGGAGTTTAAGTCATCACTTTTCTGCTGTTCAAATTGTTTTAGGAATATCGCGCGTCAAAGTCGACTATGATCGAGGTTAATGTAATTCGTTTGCGAGTATCGAGGAAGTTTCAAAGCACGCAAAGAGACTCTTTCCTCGTGTAATTATACAGTGGTCTAACAAGCGATAATTTGATACGATTTTGAGGAATTTTTCTATAAACACCGGACTGTCAGTTTCTCAGAAAGCTATCGTATAGCATCGTCTTCTGAAAGTTGAGGGGAAAAAAACTAATAACAGGTCCCCGCCCGTTCGTCTTGCTTTGTCGAAGCAACTGACATCGAGCCACCGCGTAAAGTAACGAAAATAGAGTCTATAATCCTCGAAAATTGCCTGATATTTACGAGCTAGCCGCGAGCATCTCGTATCAAGGGGTTTTTTGCGGTACATTCAATCTGACGGGGAAAAATATCCCGAAATGAAGCGCGAATTAACGGTTCCGTTCAGCGTTCGTTTCGTCCTCGCCTTTAATTCCCGCGGCCACGTTGCTCGGAGCCACTTTTTTTCCCCCCGCCGTCCCTCGACCGGGCAATCAAATTTGCATTTTCGAGCTTCGTTCCCACGGGCCCGTTATTGCATCACGATCCAGAAGGATGCGCTCTTTGCGCGCTGGCTGCTTGCCAAAAGTCGTCGAATAGAATCAACGTGCACACTCTGAACGATTGTATTGTATCCTCTTCTTTTTCTGTAAAAAAAAACTTAAGACTCTCAGATGTAATACATTCTCCATTTTATTCTATACACCACTGATTCGAAGTCCACTTTCAGTGTCCTGCTTTTATTTCTCTATACTCTCAAGTGGGATCAGATAGGTTTTGTAAAAAGCTTCTCAAGTCAGATTATTTCGTAATACGAAAAGGCAACTGGTCTGATTTTCGAATCTGGTAGATAGCACATAAACGTCAACGCATAGAAGTACGTGGACTTCGTAGCTTGACTCGCATTCATCGCGAGCTGTGACCAATTAATCCCTCCGCCTGGATCCCCGTCGGTACCCTTTTTTCCCTGGTCCACACAGAACCGTCACGGTTGGTCGATGAACCTTGGATCGACGATCTAGAAGGTTGGGCAGGGCGGTCTGTCGTGGACCTTTGTCGCTTCGGTAATATCTGACGTGTCGTGCCGAGTTTCGTGAGGAAACGCGCCCAACCGATGGTCGCCTAATTGCTGGTACCGTTAGGAAAGGGCCATTTATTTCGGACGAACCGAGCATCCGAGTTGTTTCTCGATTACGCAGGGTGTATTTAACGGTTTGATTCTCTGACACGAAGATGCGACAATAATTTTATACCTGTTCACCCTCTGCAACGCGTACGTATGGGACGCAGTGACACGATGACGGATAACGATGGTAGATTGAGATCCTCGCAGCTGGACGACCATACGTTTACGTTAGCGACGCGAGCAAGTAGATCCAGATCTACCGTTTCCATCCTGACGCTTCGCGAGACACTAACGCAACTGTCCAATGAGAAATAATGTTGTTAGATAGAATAATTTACCATTAGACGGCTGTTATTCTGAGTTTCTGTTGGTATCGTGGCGCCTCTGAATCGTTGAAGCTAGCAACGAGAACAAGTATCCTTTCGCACATTTAACCGTTAAATACCTCTCTGGTCGGTTTTACACAGCACTGTTGCAATTTATATTAGTCAGTTATTTACTAAGAAAAGTGAACGTCCTTTTAAATGTTACAAACCAACGATGCAACCCTGCGCGCGTCGAAACCCGGAAGATCGAGCAGCGCAGAAAAACAGCGTACACGACAAAATAAAAAATACGTTACGCTCGTTCCCTACCGGACGTCGTTTCCATCGTATCCATCGAGGAACGCGAGAAGAATCGTTCGCGAAAGATCGTAGCGAAACATCGAACGGGTTTCCTCGTCGCGGTTGAACGACGAAGGTGACCGGGCGCAATCCGCGGTGGGCCCCGCTGTAAAAGAGCGAAACGGATTCCGCGGGGAATCGCAATCGCGCTTGCCAAGGGCCGAGTTAACGGTAATGCCGCGGTATCACGCGAAGGACGTAGCCACGAGAACCAATTTGCGCGTCCTCCGCCTCGTTCCCGCCGTATCATTTCCCGCTGAAACGCGCCTCCGTCACGTTCCTATCGGCGATCCAAATATCCCCTCCCCTCCTCAGCGTTTCTCGTTTTTTCGCTCGCCATCCGTTCGTTTTCACCACGGTCGCGAATCGATATCCCGCGAGCAGAATTTTCTCCCTTCTTTCGTTCGTCGCTCCTCGTCTTGGTGGTTCTCTCTGGCGTTTTTGTTGGACGCGAGAACGATCTGGAAAAGGTGTTGGATCGAGCATCGAGCCGTGGTGCTTGTCTGTTTGGTGTTGAATTCGATGTTACGAGGAAGTTTATGAGTTGTTTATACGAGTTCGTAGGGAATTTAAGAAAGCACGGAATGGCGTTGAGTATAATTTAAATTTTCATCTGATTTATCGTAATTGTTCCTACGAATTTCTATCGTCTCTGGCGTTCGTTACTTAATTTCAAAGGAACAGGTTCGTATTCTTGCTTCAAATTCACGCCTTCGTGATAGCCTTGAAATATCGTTAGAAGCGTTTTAGTGGAGGATCGTGGCGTGTAACTTCTGCGAGCGTGTACAGAGCAGCGGCGGAGTTATCCAAGTGAGATGAAAGTGGACCCTTTCCCCTCCAGCGGAACGACGCTGTCCATTTTGCAGGCTGGTGCTAACTTATTCCGCGGTACAAGGCTTGAGGTCTTCCGAAGGAGCCAAGCGTGGAAGTCGCCTCAGCGGCGGGTCGACGACCTCCCTCGCCGCTAATTAGAAATAATTGCTAGAATAAAGAGTGTCGCCCGCTAGAGCCACGATCATCTGCTCGCTTGCTTGCCTATCGATTAGACCCGTTCTCGTATTAAGGAATACTACTCTTCTGAGTAGTGCTCGCGATCGATCAAGAATTTCATCCCCTTCGAATGTGTGTCGAGCGTGTCCACCCCCTTCGTCGGATGGTATTTATCTCGTGAAACGTGTGCCTCGAATTCAACCTTTGAAATACCGTCCAGGAGTATCTAATTATTTATTATACTTCTCGCTGTAATATAGTATCCAGCGATACGCGACAAATTCCAATTAAAGTGATAAGCATCAAATTAAAAGGGGTGGTTAGATTTCAGCGGCGAATAAAAGCGAACGTTGGACGGCTATCTGGTGGAAAGAAACGGCGTTGTTTGCATATTCGCCCCCTAAATGGGCGAGTCGTGGCTGGCGGTAGCCGTGCTGGCCTCTAAAAAAAAGGGGGACGTTGTAAATTATTGCGATTAGCTGTTCGGAGGTGGACGCGTTCTAAATTCAGCCGACAGCCCCTGAGCGCGCGCGCGCGCGCGCGGTGGGCCTTTTCAGGAAATAATGGACCCCCGGTTTTAATTAACGCCTTTATACCCGGACGTTTAATTAAATACAACGTCTCGCGCTAACTTAGAACCTGGTTGGTGAAATCTCCTCTCCAGGCGGGCAGAGCCAGCCGGTTGTTTTATGTAAATAGAACTTAGCCGGTTGTTTCGCCAGTTGGCGGGGTTTACTTTTCGCTTGGGGGAGAGGGACGAAACTTCGTCGACTGTTACCACGTGTTCAGACGGAATTTCTAACGTACCATCGAGATTGGACACGTAACGCGTTACGAAAGGTCCTGTGAAATTTTTGGGTTAGCGCGTCGAGGAGGTGATGTAACACGTTGAAGAAAATGCTTCCTAGACGAGGAACGCTCGATGGAGAATCTCAGAGTCCATTTGCAATTGAGATATTCGTGTATTATATGCTCCTCTTCGTACACGATTCAACGTGAACAGAGTAATCTGAAGAATTAAACGATCAAACAGTGGGATATTGTAAAAGTAGAGTCTATATAACGAGAAATAATGGTAGGTTTTCGAGTTAATGTATCCTTGCAAGAGAAAAAGTCATCCATAATCATTTAATGAAACAACTCGAGTTATAAGAATTATCTGAACGATAAAGAAGAGAGAAAAAAGGCTAGATACAAGCTACTTCGCTTACAGACCATATCTACCGAACCATTAAGCAGAAAACGAGCCTGTAGACCAGAAACGTTCTCAAGGCGTTTCACGAGCAGCCACTCGGTTGTGTTTAATCAGATTCATCATTAAAACGATTCGAAGGTCGCTCGTGCAAGACCAAATGGCGCACGAGTCCACCTGTTCCGCGTCAACAGTTACAATATCCTGTTATTAAAGCGTAAAAAAAGTCGAATAACAATTAACGTTCTATCGCTGGACGCGTTCACTTTCGACGAGCGAGACGAGAGCCAACCAGACGAGGCTAACAGCGCCGCGGAAGAGAGCAGCAAAAAGGAGGAGAGCGTCCAGCTAATTACTCTAAACTAATTACCTTTTGTTAGCGCGACTGGCCAGCTCGCCCTCGGCCTCGTGGAACCTTGAGCGCCGGATGAATCGTACGATTGTTATTCTTTGTCTCGCGAGCAATAAACGACCGACTGAGTCAGGGGAAATTGCTGGTTTTTTCGAGCAATTATTGTGGTCAGCTCTCGGATCGACGTAAGAAGAGACAGAGAATCGAGAGACAGCAGCCGAGTCTGTCCTTTCGTTCAGCGAAATCCTCGTTTCATTGGAGAATACTGCGACGCGTTGTTCGCTTCGAGAGTTTCTCGATGATATTCAGATTTTTTAAATACCCCAGCGAACTGTGAGTCGATTTAATTAGACCTCGTTTCGATGGAGTATATTTGGTTAAAGGAAAGTGAGATTTCGCAGATTTTTCAGGTATTTCGTACTTTCGTTCATTCATAGGATCCAAATTTATTTGCACACTCTTTTTTCAAATATGTACACATTTACCCACGACAGAAGTTATTCGCAGAAAGACCCATTACTCTGAAACAAAATAATTCCCTATTACTCCATATTAATTTCTCCCACACAAAGTTTCGCTTCACTTCACCCCATTACACCCTACCATTTTACAAGCCAAAAGAAAACAGCCATTGGATCTTCCTTCGAATTCACCAGGAATCCATACGATCCACCGATATCCCCGATCGCGACCGTAGCCAATTACTTAGCTCGATGAAAGGATGGAATGAGAAGATTCACAAGATCCAAATTTATTTGCACACTCTTTTTTAAATATGTACACATTTACTCACGACAGAAGTTATTCGCAGAAAGACCCATTACTCTAAAACAAAATAATTCCCTATTACTCCATATTAATTTCCCCCACACGAAGTTTCTCTTCACTTCACCCTATTACACCCCTCTTACTAAAGTTAAAAGAAAACAGCCATTGGATCTTCCTTCGAATTCACCAGGAATCCATACGATCCACCGATATCCCCGATCGCGACCGTAGCCAATTAATTAGCTCGATGAAAGGACGGAATGAGAAACCCAGGCCACGTCCAGCCGAACGGCACGCCGCGGACCGATCGTGATCGGCGCGGGTCGCGCGCGCGGCAATTACGGCCGCTAAACGCGTCGCGGCGGGTTTCGCGCGCGTGATCCTCGTTATTATTGCCGGTCGCAGATCCACCGCGGATCGCCGGTAGCCGGCGGCTGTCCGCGCGAACTCGCGCCGCTCGCCTGATACGCGGCTGAATCGGCGCCGCGCGACGATGGATAATTTATCGCGCGTTCGCCCGGTTTCCGCGGCCGATCGTTTAGGCTGGCCCCCGGGCCGCCGCTCGACCGGAATATAAATGCCGAAACCAGGCGCGCGGGAAGGCGCCCAACGCGCGCGCGATTCCCCATGCATACTGCATGGGACGCGCGCGAAACACCACCCCGCGTGCTCCTCGCAAATGAGATCGTTAATAAACGATACGCTTTATTGTGATTTACAAGCGGCCGCGGACGGTCGTTGCGAGTCGCGCGAGGGCCGCGACGGTCGCTCGTTCTTCACGGAGGGGTGGCTCTGTTGCGAGCGGATTTCATGATCAATTGTGGCTGTGTGCAGAGATTTTGTTAATTTTTTGTTTTCTTTTTTTTTCGCTCATGTGTTTACTTGGGTACGTTTTGGATTTTGTATTTTTGGGGCGTTGCCAGCGGATTTGATGATCAACTGTGGCTGTGTGCAGAGATTTTGTTACTTTTTCGTTTCTTCTTTTTTTTCGCTTATGCGTTTACTTGGGTACGTTTTGGATTTTGTATTTTTGATGAGGGAGAAGAGCGGTTTGGAATATTTATTTTTGGGGTATTTGGTTTCCTCTTTTGAAATTTTTGCGAGCCGGTTCTGCGTTTTTCCATAGATCTCCGTAGATGTTCGAGCGTGGAATTTTTAGTTGCTCCATCCTCCGGAAATATCGTTTAATCCCATCTATCCTATCGTACCTTCGAAACGGAATTTTAAAACAACCATGTAGCTCTCCACATTTGCAGTTACAAAGGCTAGAGGATTTCCATTGTTGCGACGGAAAGACAATGTAGAATTTTCATTCTATCCCTACATTTTTCATAAAATTTTTAATTAGACGGGCCATTGTTCCTCGTATTATCCTTTGGTTGCTACTATTTCTCATTGTAATCCGGTCTATCGTTTTTAATTCAATTCCTCGTATCAAACAGATTTTTAAACTTACACATAATTTCGACGAGAATCTGTTTCTATTGAAACAATGTAAAATTTCAGATTGAAATAATATTCAGAAAAATGTTCGCCAAAATTAATAGAAACAATTGTATCACTCCTGCCATTTACAATTGATAGTTTAAATCCAGGGAATCTAACCCAATTTTAAGCGTGATTGCCCACAGTCGACAGCTGAATTACCTTCGAAACTCGTCGAAAGGGGAAAAGGGTTGAAACGTAGTTTATACTCCATTGGCGAGCGTCGAACGAACGGTACCGGAACTAAGCTTCCTCGCGATGGAACAAGTGGGCTGGAGGGATGGAAATCGGCTATTGTATACGATTTTCTCATTATTTCACCGCGTTTCGACGGAGTGTCCCGTGTTTCAGGCACGAATCGCAATTGTTAGCACCGTTGAATGCCCTTCGGACCCGAGCCATTTTACACGGAACACACTCGCGTCAGCGTTTGGCGCGCTGCATTTGAATAGAATGCCAGTATAAATAAGCGACAAATATATGCAATTAGAGCCGTGCTGCGGTCTGCCCTGTGCCAATCCCCGCTGTTATCACCCTCCGTCCGCGTGTCCGCCTATTTCGGGGTTGACAGCTGGCTCGCGAAGGGTGCGCTCGCGACGGACTCGAATTCGAATGGGGTCGAGGATCGGAGAAATTGGTATTGCGCCCATTCGAACCTCGCGGTTTCGTAATAACGGCCATTAGTGAGGGGTTCTGCGGTTAATTTGCTAAAATTTTGTGGAACGACTCTTCGAAGGTGGTCGTTGTACATGTCAATTAATAAACGACTGATGTTTGTAGACTTATCATCTTGTAGGGAGCTGGTGCACGGGAACTGCGAGTCAACGGTTCGAAATGTACACGTATAATTACGAGAAGGAATATATTTGCCGTTTAATTAAGTGTATTTAAAAATTCGATGTCGCCATGTACAAATGGAAGAACTATGTCGCGCGCTGCTTGTAATAGGATGCGGACGCTTATCGGGGAACTTAGAAATGGTTATATCCAGTGACCGGAGCGATTCAACAAAGTGGCACGAAGTACGTGTAGAGTGACTTTTAGTTTCTATCGCGATCCACGGCGATAAAATGAAAAGGGCGCAAACGAGTAACGTTTATGGCATCGTATTTAAATTGATAACATTGCGCATGAAACGGTTGCCAAGTTGCACGGGCGATTTAACCGGTTCCAGGTAACTTCAAACGAGCGTCTCGTTTAACACGAGTAGTCTTGTTAATGCGGTTGTTCGAGAACGCCGTTTCAACCTGTTGTCGCCGACAGGGTTGCGCGAGATAACTTTATCGGGCCAGCAGCCGATGGAAGGCGTCGGCTCCCTATTGCACTTGTTTTCCGAGCCACTTCGTAGATAGCGACTATCGCCTCGTATCGTCGAAGGACCATTGCGCCTCTGACATTTTCATCTGCTCGCGATCGAAGTGTTATTTAACGTACGTCATTAACGATACGATCGGTAATTAAAAAATTGTCTCTGGCGGAATCAAGGATGCCCAAAAGGGGAACGTCGTCGGGAATTTCGATTTGCAGGGCAGTTTAATGGTCGATCGGCTCCGGGGAATTTGCGTGCGAAGTAGATTACGATTCTAAGCGTGTAATTTATTATACTAAATGGAGGTAATTGAGTTTATCACGGTTATCGCGGCAGATAATAGCGCGGGGACTAATAAATTGCTCGGTCGATTTTGTTGTCGTTGTAATTTAGATATCGCCGATCGCATTTAGCTATTATCGTTGATGGAGTTTAGTCATTTCGTATTTAACTATTATAAAAACACTTTCGTAATTGAGATGTTGCAAAATTGTACGAAAGAATGTTTAATGAAATTTATTAGCGGTACATCCTGCGAACGTTGTTATTCTATCTTTCGTCCGAGGATCATCGTACGATCTAGCTGGTAGGAAGTTGTAAAACGATTGCATCTCCTTTTGCCTCTCAGTAATTGATCGTCCCCTTTTTATTCTACCTGTGAACAGGCAAAACGACCAGAGTAATCGTTGGTTCAATCTTCACTTATTAATAACATTAAATTATAATTGGTAATAACTATTTCAATATTCGTTTTATCAATTCAAGTATTAAAATATACATAATTTCAATAGCAAAAAGAGGCTCGATTATTTTCAAATCGTTACAAAGATCTAATTAAAGGATTGCAACAACCCCTACACTTTCCATCAAGGAAATTCATTCTCCCCAAATACCTCAAAGCGAGTTCAAAATATCCACTCATCCTATTCACACAGAAACCATGGAACCTTTGACTGCTTCACCCGCAAAATTACTCTCCATCAAAAACCCGCAGTCCCACCAAAAAAAAAAAAAAAAAAATAAAAATAAAAATAAATCCTATAATCCCTTCAATCAATGCCATCCAATATTCCACTACGCGTATTATTCCCTCAGCGTTTTCTCGCGAGGCTGGCTCTTCGAAAAACCGCGCGGCGAGCACCCCAACGAGCGAGCCGCTTGCACCCTCGGCTCGCCGCGCTCGGCACCCTCGCGCGGAGGAGGCGCGACTCGTTGACGTTCAAACATTTATGGTCGAAATATTACTGGCGTGCGGTGGATCCCGCGGGATGCAGGCGACTCGGGCGTCCTCGCCCCCTCGCGTCATCTGCGTCGGCGAGATAACGTTTCCGGCGTGTCAGCCCCGACGTAAGGGGGTGGTTCTGCCCTGGCTGCTGGAGGACATTGTGCTCGTCGTTCCCTGACGCTGCCACGGCTAATGGCCCATCCCCTGGAACGAGGAATCTTTAATTTCCACGACGTTAAGAGGCACTCGTACTCCCTGGGGCCTCGTACACGCGACTCGCCCCCTCGCAGGGTAATCTGACCGTGCGCTTGATTCATGGGGGTACATGCGGCTCAGGTCGAGCCGCGGCCTTTACTTTCCTTATGCTTTTGGATTCCATAATATCTTCCGCGTCGATGGATTACGGGGTGTTCTTCTTTTGTGTTGCATGGAAGGGGTGAAACGGGGTTGAAGAGGCAGGTGAATGATTTTTCGTTGGTTTTGGTAAGATGTATGGTATCTAATTAGTTAGCCATTGGTCGTATTTGTAAAAGCAGTGTCTGTGGTTAGTTACGTTTGTTTTAGAATTACAGGAGACGTTAGGATTGAAGAAATTTACTGTTCAAAAGGATGTTTGTTCTTTTAGAATACGATTCGCACGGGTTTAACAATTTCTCTGGCATCTCTCAAGATAAAACGAACATACTTCGGTGAATCGGAGGCGTAACCTTCGTCGAAAGGATCCTGCTGGCTTTGACACGTTCGAAGACACCTTTTTTTCTCTCTCCCGATTTTTCCTCGGACTCCTCGAGCACCCTTCGCGCCCCTTCCGTCATCCGCCTGCCTGTGTACACCGGCGACGATTTACTTTTTTCCCCCTGAGGCGTGATTTTCTTTCCAATTCGACTCGAAAGCTCGTCTCGAAGGTCAATATTCCCTTATCTCGAAAGCAGACGCGCTGTATCGACCACCACTCACGCCTTTTGTGGATCCTGAGAGGCTTTCCCGCCTGCAGGACCAACGCTTTCTCGACGGTGGTCGAGGCTGTAACGTAAGGTCCGCGGTAAACGAGTCGTGAACTATTATCTGACGTTAGTCGAACTCCTTGATAACCGTAAAGTCAGGTTTTCGTAACCGCTGGAAATGAAACTTCGAAGATGTACAATCTTTATGTGTTAAATTCTCAGTTTCCCTAAAATATTACCCCAGCGAATTACCAGTGAACGTACTACCCGCGCACAGTGGACTACTTATTGGTCAGAGCCGTAAGAACGATTTGCATCTGTCGCTGCGAGGAACGACACCCGTTTCCGTCGGCGAGAATTGAGAAACGGCGACACCTGCGGAGGCCTAGCATTCCAGCGGGCCTAGGCGGCCTCGAGTACACGCGAGGGGACCGTTCCGCGTCGTTTCTATTAGTTCAGTCATCGACAGTGCAAACACTCTTTTGTGGTGCGCGCGCGTTGTTCGAGGCCCAGGATATGCACTCGAGACTGGGATGCTTACCGGCCGCGTGCGCGCCGATTCCTCGCCGCGCCTGCCAGGGGGAATATAAGGTAGGCGTCGCGGAAGAGAGGCTAAAAGCGTGAGAAAGAGAGAGAGAGAGAGAGGTAGACGGTAGAGGATATAGCCGAGGAGAGTGGTACGGCTCGTGACAATGTCAATGTTTGCGTCGTTGCACCGAAGCACTCTCAGAACGGCCGGAGACTGAGTGTCTTCGGGTTGTACAGGAAGAATGGATCCGTGTCGAGGGTACGTAGAACTAGTCGCTCTTTGCCGGGGACTACCTCAATGAACCTCCATTAATTTCCAAGCTTTCCCCGGGACACTGCTACGCTTTCGCGCTCTCTTACGCTCCCACAAACCCTGCTCTGTCTCTCTCCTCGACGCCCTTCTTCCCTGCCGCGGAAACGTCGGCCGTTGTCTGGTTATCCGCGTCGTCTTCCACGCGATCCACCGTCCGGCGTCCCCGTCGAGGGCTCCGATCGATCGGCACGGGACTCTGACAATGAGTTTGTTTATCCTGGTTCGAACGCGATGTTGCGCGGCACTCGAGAGAAAGGAGACGAGGGACCGGAGAACGGCGTCTTTCTGCTTCAGCTGCGTGAACAGAGGGACGGGTTCTAGGAGGATGAAATCGGAGAATGGTCAGCGCGTTCGTGTCGATCTTACAGACGATCCGTTCGGATTCCTTCGACTCTGAGGTGTTTAATGGATAGTAGCTTGTTTGAAGCGTTCGATAGGGTAGCTTTTAGAGTCGAAGGCGTGCGTTTGGATGGAATTGGGGTGGAAAGTGAGAGTTAACGGGCCTCGTGATATATCTCGTCGGTGATGTCGATCAGAAATTCTCCGTTCCAATTCACTGGGAGAAATTTTATGGTTCCCTCGGAGTCATTTCTCATTTTTCATTCTTAAAACCCTGAAAAATCCGCGCGTTTACTCCCGCAAGTCGTACGCGTCCCACGGATCATCCGAAATCACCCCATCTGCTTGCAAAGCGTTCGAGAGGGAGGACACGCGAGACCCTTCGAACCGTAACTCAAACCACATAAGAGAACCGCATAACGTTCCACAGGATCGGCTCTCGTCCACGGACCGGTGAACTTCTCACGGTGGACGCGTTCCGTGACTCCGTCGCGTGGACGTTTCGGTGCATAAATAAAGAGGCGTCTCTCGTCGAGGCGCGTACACGACGCGAGGTTTTGCGCGAGGGGCGGCCCGCGAACTCGCTTTGACACGGACGCGGACGGTTGTCCAGGCGTGTAACAGGTCCTCGCGGAGGTGGCGTCGGCCGTCAGCTGGCCAGGGCCCCCTTCAGCTGTTCCGGTATTCCACGTCGAGCGCCGATCTTCGCGTGGGCGTACTTTACGACCCTGGCCGCGTTGATCGAGGGGGGTGCAGCGCGGGGGTGGGCGTGCGCGAGATCTGATTTGCGACCGCCATTACACGCGGCCCCGATCGTTGTACCCGCAACTGTTGCATTTATGAATGCGATTACCCTTAATATATCGCGCGTGTAACTCTGCCCGCTAATTCCGGGCTGGGTTTCAGCCTGGCAATAAAATCGCGACGGAGTTACGAGGGGTGCCTTTTTTTAACCCTGTTACTTCCTTCGACGGGCTGTTCTCTTCTTCTATTTTCTGCGTTGCGCTGGCTCCAGCCAGGTTTATCGTTACTGCTCCACGTGGATGGCTGAGTTCCAATATGACTTCCAGCGGTTTTTGGAGGTCTCGCTGGCGAGGGTGAGCTGTTCGATTTTCGATGAAAGTAACGTACGATCGAGGATAATATTACGATCGAACGCTATTCTAAATGAAACACAAATTCACGTCACTCGAATGGAACACTTTAAACTGGAATCTCGATGTTCGAGGAACGCGTCGCGATTAATCAATCCATGCTTCGTATCCAGCAACATCCCTCGCAACATATCCTGGCCACGCGCGCTCGCTTCCTGTTCGCGAGACGGCGGCGCCTCGACCGCGTTCTCCGCGTTTCGGTCGCGCGCTCAGGTCTAGCCGAGTCCTGGAGAGGCGGCTTCGTTATCTCCGCGAGAGGTTAGGGCATTTCAGATAAGGGAGGCTCGCGGAGGTCGCGCGGCTCAGACACGATCCGAGTCATCGCGCGAGAGGAGAACACGACGCGTACACGGCCGATCGGTGGAATTCCAGGCGATAATGCAACGGATGACGCGATCTGAAGCCTGCTCGGGGCGAATTTATGCGACGAGCTAATGGATGTTACTGTTGCTCGCGCTGTCCGTACGCTGGATTACGTGACGCGGAATTTATTCGCTCCCCGTTCGATTATTTGTATAGAGATGTAACGGGCCGGGGTTTGTGAGAAAGGGGAAACGTTAGCGATAAGGAGGCGCGGTTAACACGTGGAAGATAACATTGAGTTCGTATGTCTTACAAGCTGAGCCGATGTATCTGTTTTTTATCATGTATTTAGGGTAGAATTTAATATACCACCGTTATACAGCTAACATATACACACAGCTAACGCAATACTTACAGTTTCTTCCACTGATCGACCTAGTAATTCCTATACTCGATCTTGCCCAACGAAACAGTAACCATTTTACTCTCGATTCGCGCGTTTACCAAAGTCGTACGAATTCCAATGCGTTGAACTTCTTTCGTCCATTTCCAGGCGGTGATTAAGTCACTTTCGGTTCGCGATGTGTCCTTCGAATGGGCCCAGGTGGGTCGACGATCACTCTGGCGCGTTTTAGTCGCGCCAACCGGAAGTCGCTCTCTGACCCAGTTTAACCAGGGTCTCGCGGGGCGAAGACCGCGAGCGTGCTCGTCGAACCGTGCCCCCGCCAATTTTCAATTATGATATCTTATCGTGGGGGCCTGGTCGAGTGTCGCTGGTATGCGATACCGTTAATTGATTCTCATCCCGTGGCCAGTTGAATGAAATTTCTTGTCCCACCGCGGGAATAACCAACGAGCGCGTTCCCATCGCGGCTATGCTAATCGCGAACCGGGCAGGTGTCCTGTGCGGAGGAAAAAGGAGGGTGCGCCCGTCGACGTTGATCGCGTAATCGATAACGTTACGGTTTAATTGAGAGAGGAGTCGAGCGAGGCTTTCCACTCGGTGAATGGCTTTCCCTGGCCGCGAACGATCGTTGAAACGCGAGTCTACTGCTCTCGTTTCGATTCGTTCTGTTTTAATCAACGTGCCCAATGGAAATTGGAATAATTCAGTTTGTCAAAAGCTTTTCTTTTTGGAATCATGTACAGTCACGGGCGCTGACAAAATTCCGGCTACGGGAGAGGTTAACGTGACGCGAGTAGGTTTCCGCGTCAGCTTCGAGCGTTTATGTACGACGGCTAGAGGCGCGTTTAATATGCGTGGGCGTTGGAGCCGCGGTGCGTGATTCAAGGCAGGTTCTCACGATCCACTGTGGTACGTTGGCCAGCGGCGCGGGGCCCATGGGGCCCACGGGGCAGCGACGGACGGAACGCGAAGGAAAAGTGACGAGGACACGCAGAGAGGCGACGGGCAACGGTACGCGTTCGATCGTTTAGGAATTCGCGAATACTTTAAACGGGAGTAAACTGCTGGTCGCGTTCACATGGGCCAGCGTATCGCGAGCTGTTGTGAACGCGCTTGTCGAGAGGATCGCGTGAAAAGTGGGAACGATAGGAGGAATTTTTTGTGTCGCGCGAGTCAGAAAGGATGAAATGTGTCTGATGTTCGCGATGCATCTCGAACGATGATCATCTGGTTCTCGATGAAATTGTTTGAGCTGTTCAGGGTTAATCATTAAGAAACGTTGGATTTTTTTTCGCTCTTTAGTTAAGTGTAACATTTATTGTGTCACAGTAAAGTTACGAAACCAAAGAGTCGACAGTTAGATTTCGATAGGACGCTCAGTTCCGCGCCTAATTATCATGTACCGTGTGTGCGTCGCGGGTTTGAAGAAAGCTAACATTCCACGATTCACTGGTGTTCGAAATACCTACGAATCCGTAATATCGCCGGCGCGAGACGGTTTTCAACGACGTACGTTCGTTACGCGCCGTCATGCGGACCCCATTTCTCTGCACGGTGAACAATTTTGATTCTTGCAACGTACAAGAGCCTGAACCAACTAATTCTGTATGAAAGCGCGATAAATTCATACTGAAATCAACCTCTAAATAACAAAATTAAAAGTATTTGTACAGAAGATTATTTATAGTAAATTCACAGATTAATTATACATAGATGTTTTAAAGAAGAAAGAAATTTCTTCCTGCGAGCTACGATATAGGAGCTGTTAAGGAAACAGTCGCGCAAGATGGCTCCAAGTATCTGTTACTGGGACGTGAGGATATTTCGACTATTTTCCCTTTCGATGACCGCCCTATGCGCCCGTCCTCTTTCGTACAATATCGCCCCCTCTAACTGGAACGAACGCGTAGCGTACGTGATTATGAATATACCCGACGTGCTCACCTGAATATCGAAGCAGGTGTCCCCATTCATTCAGCGAACTCGGCTGTCTACTCGAGCGAGCGTTGCCTCTGGCGAGGTGGGTATTCAAGTGTCCACGGAGCATAATCGAGTGCTCCTCGTGACATTATCATCGTTACCCGTCGAAACGAGGTCTTTTCCTGTTTTCGTGCGTGGACGTTTCGCGGTATCCGCGATTTGCGTTTTCGACCAATTTCTCTCTTATCGCGTCCCTTTCATCCCCCTTGACGGGAAAATTTCCAAACGACAATTATCGTAAAAAGAGAAGTACCGTTTGCAAGTGAATTCGTCGTTTTACGTCTGAAAATAATTAGATATTGTTAGATGGCGCGCGACGATCGAATGCGACTGATAAAATTGGCTCACGTCGAACTAATTTTCTGCCAAATTGGATAAAAGTCCTCGAGATTGGAATGTATTTCCTGGCACTATTAATACGGGACGTATAAATGGCTGGCTGTCCGGTATTCAAATGATGCATTAAGAATTTTTAACCACTTATCACGGAATCATATAGTAGCGTGGAAATACTCGATTTGTAAAATACGGTTATTACGGTGGTAATGAGTACAGCGAGAGAATTTGATGGAAGCATATAACTATAAACGCAACGATAGATGAAAGTAGAGATCTTGTTTGGCGAGAAACCCTACGCGATAGTAATCTAAAGATAGCCAAAGAACGAGTTTGGCGATTGCAATCAAGGTTTGGAAATAGCATCCGAGATGCCACTTCTATATCTGTACGCTACCTGAGAATTAGCATACACATCGAATGCGCGCAAAATTTATTCAAAAAAACTCTTTTATACGTGCTGCGTAAATTAAAGATTGATTGCGAAAAATACAAGCTACGTATACACGCAGTACCTCCATTTCGTATTCGATAATGTACATACATTCTTGACAAGCGTAGAGATGACACATCTATCGTCATTATTCTCAAGCGTTTCCATTGGTACCCTCGCGAGGTGGTCCCATAAAAATCCACCCCCACTAGCTAAACACGACGTCGCAAATCCTCGAGATAAAAGCCATACCTGCTAAGAGAATCATCAGAAACGAGACCCTTCGACTACCATCAAACCATCGAAACGTTTAAACAATTTCAAACATCCAGTCGATGGATGGTCAGAAACGAAACATCGAGCTGGGCATTTCTATTGGAATCACTCGCTCGCGCAATGGTAGCAATGGTCCCATGGCAACGTGCTCGTAGCCGTCGCGAGTCGAATCGTTGACCCTGATGTAACGCGGTCCGCTGGCAGCTCCGAAACCTCGAACCGGTAGACGCTGTTCGCGATTATACGCGGCGCGTAACGCCCCGACATGTGTACGACATTCGCGCGGCAACGTGACGGAACGGCGCGTCGCGCGATCTTTCCATTCCGGCCGCGTATCTCGCGCGAACAATTAGGCTCGCCGTCGAATTCCACGCGTACTTCCCTGCGCCTGCCTCCCGCGTCTCTCTGTCAGCCGGTGGAGCAACGTACGACGTTCTCGTGGCTTTCGCCGATTATTCGAGCAATCATTGCCAAGGTACCGTTGCAAGGGATACCTGGAACCAGCGATTCCGATTATCGACCAACCCGTCTGACGCGAATGCGTAAGCGTTCCTTTTTCTCCTCTTGCCGTGGCTCTCGCTGAGAACAGTTTATCAACGGATCTGCTTCGGATGCTATTTTATTATTATTATTATTATTATTATTATTATATGGATACGCTTTGTCAATTATAATTATATTGTTATGGGTTGCAACGAGATTTTCTTTAGCCACCATTTGCTCGCAGGTATCCGTCGAATTCGACAGTGATCGACGAACTTAATTGTCGGCGCGGAATTATTCCATTAGCAGGACCTCGATAGATTACCTCGATGATTTCTATCTAAAGTATTGAATGCAACACGGAGCCTCTGAACAGAGACAGGAAGCATCTGTGCCAATTAGGAAGACCGTCACCTTTCGGGATAAATTCTTGGCCTCTTCACAAGCCTGTTCCACATACGATGTATCCGTAGACGTCAATGATCGGTTGGATACAGGAATCTGTGTCAATTAAGAGGACTAACCTCGTCACCTTTCACGATGAACCACTAAAACTCTACCACAGATTTACTGCGTTACGTACTTGAAACTGAATTTGTACGCGTAGAACCTGTTCGTGGAGAATTGTCGAAGAAATTGGGAGTGAAGAATCTCGCGTGCTAAGAGAGACGGGGATCTGGAACAGTGGCTGGTAGGCCTAGATCCGCGCGTTTCTGTATCTCTCTCGTCAGGCACAATGGACCAGCCGGTGTTTACTGCCGCGTATCGATCATCGTCCCACGGAGCCGGGGCAGCATTAGAGGGCTCATTACGCTCGTATCCTCCGGTACAACAATGGCTACTTGGCATTCGCGTTATACCGTCGGCTCGACATTGTTCTCCGCGGCCGTTTCCACCGCGCGCATTCGTGGGATTCAATCGGAGGGCAATGCGTCTTCCGTTGCGCATCGCGCGCCCTCCTCGATCCTCGAACAAATGGGATCAGCGGCGAAAGGGAGAGGAGGCGAAACGAAAGGGAGAAGGGAATAAGAAATCTCGTTGTTACACGCGCGCCTTTTGCTGGCGTTCTCTCTTTCTCTCTCTTGGAACACTGACGAGCTTTATGACTCGAAATTCCACGCACTTTCGGGGGTTGAAAAATGATATTCGCGAATTTTGAAGAATAGAGTGGTTTTATTAAGATGTTTTTGTCGTGTGTTGCAGCAAATTTTGCAGAAATCATCGGTCTCGGTGGAGATCGAGGTGAGACCAAGGCAACTGGTACCCGACACCAACTGTTTCATCGACTATCTGCCGCAGCTGCAAAATATCACGAAGGCTATATCCGGCGCGCAACCGATTTACACGCTTATGGTGCCGCTTGTCGGTGAGTGGATCTCAATTTTTAATATTTCAACCCAATTTCGTATTATCGAAACGTAATGCTGATCGAAATTTCTGTATCCGTTTGACTTAATTCTTATCGATCTGAACATTCAATTAGAATCTTTCTAGAAAAAGAAATGCATTCAGATATAGACGCAAAGAGCTTTAGAATTTCTTTATCCATATTACATCGCACACAACGCACGCTTTCAGTCGATTCCTCTTCTATCTTCAACAACTTTCAATGTCACTTAATCGTTTTGAAACGAAGTGTCATCGATACGTACCGATATTCGGCGTGGGAGCCAGGAAATCGACGAGGAAGGGACCAAAACGATTCCGTGGATACGCCAGGACCGTCTTCGAGCCGATCGCGATCTTCTTCTTCCTTTTTTCCCGGACGAAGGTCGTCGATTATCCAACGCGAGTCAGAGGCGCGCAACGCTGTCCGAAATTAATGCTCGCGGGTAGGAAGAAAAAGTAAAACGCGCGAAATAATCGGCGATAAATAACGAGCCGAGAGGGTCCGTGGCTCGCGCGCGTGCGACCGCGTCCGGAGGTCTCCGCTCGCGAAAATAAAGATGACCCAAAGATGACCATCGATCCGGCGGATATCGTAAAACCGCCTCCACGCGTCGCTCTTTCCTCTCGCTTTCTTTTTATTTAACGTCGTCGAACGTTCGTACGATTTCTTGGTAAAAGATACAGCGTAATTGTGGCATTGGAATATCGCACGTTAACAGCAGTGTCTCGCAGACACTGAGACTTGTATCGCGACACGTGAGACATGTCGCGAGACACGTGAGACACGTCTCGAGACAAATTGCAACTTGTTTTTTCGATATTTTAGTAGCGATATCAGTGTTGGTATTATTGTTTCAGACAATGAAAGCTGATGTTGGGATCGTGCACAGGTTGCGATTTGTTTCAGCGTGTGCTTCGTATCTTGTATGTCGAGATGCAAATTTGGTGGTGTATGGAGACCTTTAGAAATGTTGCGCGTCGAATCTTTCAGTTGAACTTCAGTTTTTTTGTTTTTCTTCATAGTATTCTTTTTCTTCTTCTCCTTGACTTTCGCTTCTTCGTCTCAAGAACACCATATTCGTAGTCCTTCGAGCGTCTTCAACTGTGGATGCCTGATTAACATAAACGAGTGTATAAATATTTGAAAGCGTTAAATATTTGCCCGGTTTCTGCGCCTGTTACGAAACTAGTTCTAACATTTCTCTCCCCTGTCCCACACGCGTAACCTTCACTTTCTCCGCGCAGAAACAAAAGCTAGTCCTAATTCCAACGTTCTACACGTCTCGCTCTCCCCCACGTCCACCATCATTACTTAACAATGTCCACCTTTAATCTCACCGTCCATCTCGATCGCTTCTTCGATCGATACTCCTCGCTCGTGGATCGTATCCATATTTGTTCATGCAGATTTTATGCCAACTCGTGTTTGCACGTGCGTTACACTAAATCGTGATCAACAGGGAATCACGAGCCAATGATGTCATTAATGATAGACGATCGAAAAGTTTCGTAGAACACCTCCGTCGATCGTTGAAAAATTCTTGGCACGTCGCGGTGGTTCGTCCTCGCGTTCGATATTAAAAAGAATCGCCTGAGGGCGATCGTGTCATCGAGGGAAACATCATCATCGGGTCATGGCGCGGGTCAATACGATGCGCAAATATGTTACTCACCTTGTGGCGGGCGAGCATCGCCGTCGTCATCACTGTCTTGGTCATCGTTCGCGGATGCTCGTTGGAGAATCGTAAACGATGAAATCGCGATGATTCGCTCTTTGATTGACGTACCCGTAACGTATCGGCTCTCGTGCGCGACACACGTGTCCGCACGCAAATTGGTTGATTTGTTACCTATTTGTTTGCCGTTTGCGGATCATCAATCCTGTTTGACGTGAAGCCGTTCGTATTAGCCTGGTGATGGACCAGTTAGGCGAAGACGCGTTTAGAGGATTGCGAAGGCTGTGAAAACAATTTCGTTTGTAGATACGGGTACGCGTATCGATTAAGATGTTCCATCGCGAATTAGGGTAATTGGAATCGTTCGGATGCGACGCAGGTATTGTGGCGTTATATGTAATTAATATGTATTTAAAAGAACTTATCTGGGGGTCGAGTAAAATTTTAATTAACGATTTAAGTATCAGAAGAAATCTCGCGGGAAATGTTGCATAACCTGTTTCGCGGGACAATTATTTTTCTGCCAAGGGTGGCTGGTGCAATATTTCAAACGGCGCGTCTGTCCCTCGCCCCTCAATTACACCCGATTTCGCATTTTTACGCGAAAGTCATAAATCGATCACGGTCGCAGGATCGCAAAAGGAGGACCGCGGAGGCCTTCTCGCGAGACGAGGTCTACTTAAGTCGCTTCAAGGCCGTCCGAGACGGAGAGGCCTCCCCCATCAATCACTGTTACGCGATCGCGAATTACCGATGATTGGCTCGATAATTCAGCCGAATCAATTTCGTGGCATCGAGCCGCCATTAACCGCGGGACAGTGGTAGCGTTCGTCTTCGATTACCTCGAGGACGAAAGGGTCCCTCGAGACGTTCATTAGAGGCCCCACGATCTAGGTTCGACTCTTCTCACCTCGCTCCTCTGTCTCTTTAACGGCTCGTCGAACGATTTGCATGTATTATGCCGCGTGTCGAAATTGATTAGCGCCGATCGTTCGCAGTCGTTTTATTTTCGATTCTTGACACTTTAATTGGAAACTTGCTCCTTTTCTGGATCATTAATACGAACGAGATACTGACTTTTTTGTCTGTTTGTTTCTTCGTTATTTATTCGATGGATAGATGAACGAGTGTAGATTTACATGGATTAGTCGAGAGAGTATTCTGGGTTAAATCTCGATCGACGATCTTTCTTGAAGAAAACTTTTTTCGCAAATTTATTCGAGAAAAGATACCTCTATAATTCGCAAAGTGTTACGTACGATACCGTTGGTTTGCTACATCGCACGCCAAGCTAAACCAGAATTGGTAACGTAACGCGAATTTAGGTTACGGGTTCGCGGTGATCTCCGCGTTTCAGTAGGTGAGCCAGTTCATTGCGCACACGCTAAATTAGCTAGAATCGCGCGATACACGGTTTTGTGTTTTAGACGATGATATCTGTGTACGGTTTAGCGAATAATCTGGCTCGCTACGAGCCGCGATACACCGCTATGAACAGCTGAGGATTTTGACCGATGATTCCGTATGCATTGCTGTCTACAGTCATTAGCAGATTGCGTTCGAACGCGGTAAACGAGCCGATGTGGAAGCGTAGCGTTTATGCGGTCGTTGACTATTACGTTTCTAGTTGGAAACGATCCAACAGCACACACTCGCCATTGTTCCCTTATTAGTAGACTGTCCATCATTGAAATTTTACTCTCTCTATCGCCCATTCAATTTCAGCTTCCAATGTATAACTTCCAGGCGCCGTTACTAAAAAAAAAGAAAAAAAAAACGCTGGAACCATAGACACAGTGGTCGATGAGCCGCAGAGCGGTCCATAATTCATCTGGCAACCATTCTCGCAGGCTGTTAGCGTTTCTAATCCCTCGTAAAGCCAGAAAAATGGTCCTACGTCGCTGGTACGCGAATTCGCGCGTGCATTCCTCCGCGGCTGCCCATAAATCCACCAGCCGTTTACCATACGGCGCCCAGCCGAATTTCGGATGGATCGCGTGCCCTCCGCCTCGAGGCTCGACGCGAAATTCCCAATCCAGCGTTAAATGATATTCGCCGCGGCGGCTGCGAATCGATTTGCAAGTGAATCGCTTCAGCAACCGTATCCACCCTCGGGAGTCGCATCCAGGATTCATCGTGCGTGCCCCGCCGGACGTATTTCGGCTTTTAATCCGGAAGGATCGACTCTCTCCACCGCCTGAGAAACCTGACCAGCCCCATGCGCGCCGCCACCCTCGTTCGCGTCCTTTCTTTTTCTCTGGAATTTTTTTCCTTTTTCACCTCCTCATCCCCCTCTCTCTTTCTCTCTCTCTCTCTCTTTCGATCTTTTTCTTCTTTCGTTCGATCCCTCGTTTATTTATTTTCCCTTCCCCGTCTCGTTTCTCTCGGCTCGTTTACCGAACGAACCGGGAGTTGGGCGCTAGTTTATCTTAGACCATCGGCTTTCCCGACGATCGGTGAATAGGAACCGCGGGTAAACAGGGGAAAAGTGTAAATACGGGAACGAGGGTGGACGGAAAACGGACCAGGACCGTCTATTTGCGCAGGCTCGCGCGCCTGCTTTGAATAAGAACGCGCCCGGATTTTTCGCCGGGTTCCCTGAATTTCTGTTATTTCGACGCCCCAGGTACGCCCTTTCTAGTTGTTGATTTTAGTAGCCGCGGCTTTTTCACTGTTTTCGTGGCGTATCGTCAGGCTGTTTTGAAGCAGAGGCGTGATTTTCACTCGATTTCAAGTTTAAGTTCACGGATTTTTACGGGTTCGTCGTGCGTTGAAACATTGTTGCCAATCGCAGAATTTAATGGGTGCACTTGACGAGGTTCTGGGAACGAAATTTCTGTTTTCGTTTTATTAAGGAGGTTTATTAAATTAATTTTCGGTTACGAGAGACATTCCTGTGCAAATATTCGCTAACGTCACGCCAGGCTCTTGCTGGTTCTTATAAATTCTCTGCCTTAACGTTTAGTTACATACCGCTTCCCCTTAAGTGGACCGTATCACCCCGATTTACACTGTCGCCCATTACCAAAGCTCTCGCCTTTCCTACCCTGTTGGCGTTCTCCAAATTCTCATCTTCCAAATATTGCGCGCGTAACTAGAATTCCTGATTCCGAGTATTATTTCTCTTTTACAAAGCTCCTCAGTGCTCGTAAATATCTCGCGAAAACAATTTCCATAATTCCTGAAATACTTGGTTAATCGTTTCTCGTGTTACTCGAAGTATCTAAAATAACCTGTGTATTCCACGAAATGTATCGAGCATCAAAATTGCTGATACAAAATTAAAGAAAGCCAAACTTTTGAGGAACGTATATACAGTGCCGTACAGTCTCAGCGCGAGCTAAGAGCGTATTATATATCCAAGCATCCGCGAGAAACTAATTCCTGTTTTCGTTGCATTCGTAATCCACCGTACCCGCCGGATGTCGAGCGAGCCGCCGCGAATCCGTCGTATCGGATTCTACGGTTGGGGGGGTAGACTAATGCATACCAAATGTCGTTGAATCTCCAATTGAAAGTGTCTCGAATAGGCGGCGCTCTGTTTATCGTCGTATACCGTGTCTCCGTGTCCCCAGCTTCGCGTGTACGCCGGTCGATTATCGGATTTCAAGGGGTTCGCCACGATTCCAGAGGGTTGCAACGAGAGAGAGAGAGAGAGAAAAAGCCAGAGAACCGAGCGCAACCCGCGGAATCGAGGCAGAAAAACACGTCTGCGCTGGATGAATTCTTCGGAACTTTTTGGCGGTCGAACAGTCAGCGACGACGATTTATTCGGGCACGGAAGGGTGCCCACCCCTATTCGACTGTCCTCCGTTCTTCTTGCTCGCGAGTTTGCGGACGCTCGCCTTCCCTCCCTCGTTTCTCAGCCGACTTTGACAGTGGGTTAATTTATTTGGACTCCTGAAAGGGAAAAGTTTCTTGGATTCTATGTGTCTACGTCTCGTTCCCGGCGACGCGAAACTCGTTCGAACTTGGGGTGATCGGTCGGTGAAACTCGTGGAGTAACTACGCGGAGTTAGTTCGCAGGGGTCTGCGAGGTGTATTTGTAGCAGCGGAAGTAATTTGGTCTTGCGCGACTTTGATACCTATTACATTGTTACCAGACTGTGTGTTTTGGTATTATTAAAAGTACCAAGAAATCAAAAACTGATAAAATTTTAAAGCTTCTTGTTACCTAGAATCCATTAAAAATCAACAGTAAGAGAAGAACCTAAAAAAGTAAGGTGAAACCGTTCGGAAATCAAACAAACGAAAAGCTAAGAAAATATTGTGACTTCCTCTTCTACCTGCATCGGAAACCAAAACGGAACAAAAGAGACGAGGGTGAAGATATTCTCAAATAGAAAGAAAATTCTTAGAAGAGTGAAAAAATCTTGAAACCAGGAAAACGCGAGGAACGTCCAGAGTGATCGAAGGCTGTATATCGCCATATATGCCACCCTCTGCGATCCGCGCGGCGTCGAAAAACGAAAGTGCTCGCTCGCGCAAAATCGACTCGCGCTGCCCTTCGACCCCGCTGGCGGGCAGCCACGAACCGGCTACGTTCACAGTTAGATTCTCACGGCTCATACATGAATGCATGTGTACACGAGGCGAAACGGTCCGGCGATTGGCCCAGGCTGTCGTCGTCGTCGTCGTCGTCGTCCTCCAGCAGCGGATAAATCGTATACGTGGGCGATGACCACGGTGGCCGCGGAGAATGCCTCCTCGAGCTCCGTTTTACGGCTGCCCGTTGTTCTTGGCTCGTTCGAACGAGTGTCCACCGAAGCGTCGATCGACGCCACCGGCTTGTTTTCCCTCTTCCGTGGTTTACAGGCGATTAACGGTCGGGTTCGATCGTGTTGCTTGATGGGCGACGCTCGGGTGATTGACGGGGGTGTCTCGTTCACGATGGCCCGCGGGGGGTGCGGTTTACGATCTTGCACGCTTGTTGGGTGCATACGCGCGTCGAGAAACGCGTGGATTCGTACAGAAAGTGTGGCTAAAACTGTAGAACTTTGGTGTCGACGTGAATGTTCAACGAGTAATAATAAATCGAAATTAATTTATTAATAGCTGACGTTCTGTTCGTGTATTCGCGCGTGTACGACGCTGTTCAATGGTTTCTTCGGGAATTTCATTCGTACATACGTGCACGACGTGTATATTAATCTAAAAAAAATATATATATATATATTGTTCGACGTTGATAATAAATTACTTTAACACACGACGCGTTAAATTCCTTTCTTGCGTCGAGTTACGTGAATGAATTGAATTCAACGGGGAACGTGGAAACGAACGTAATAATAAATGATAAATGCGTTCTGTTTTTAATTCATTAAAAATAGAATTGGCCATTTTCTACGGACGAACCCCACGGTTGTTAGAGCGGAGCGCAGATCTATTTATCATGCGCCGGAACGGAAATATGTCGGGCAGTAACTTGACCATAAACCTAGGAGCTCTTGCATTATGGGGCAGTACGTAATAAAATTCGCGTGGTTGAATAGGAATTGTTTTATTTAAAATCCGACCGGCGAACAACCGCGGAGAGACGCGCGCGGAATTCTGTCACGTATTACCGTCGACAGTCCAATTACCGCGTGTCAGAGACACACGAAAATTGTACCTCTGTGCGCGGCTGCTACCTGATTATTATTAAACGTCGCGCGGTGTCGCGACATCAAATTATGCTGCTCGAAATTTCAGAAAAAAAAAGGGATAGAAGAGAGAGAGCGAGACGAGGAGGAACGGGAACGGCCAACGAACTTTCGCGTGTAATCAATTCAATAAGAATTCCAGGCGAACCTCGACAGCAATTTTTTATTTAATAAAACGTTAGACAAATTCTATTTCGCGATGTCTCCAAGCCTTGCGTTGCAATTAGTTTCTCATCGCGATATCTTACGGCAAATTTCAATATGATCGCCTTCAAAATTCTCCATTTTTCATTGCTTCTGTCATCGCAACCATCGACTGAACGAAAGCGCAGTCGTTAATCCTGCGTTAACGCTAAGAACTGCAATTTATAACGCGCGATGAGCGCGAAGCTCGAAGCGGAAACGAGTGCACCGCATCGCGATAAATAAAACTAACGATGTTAAATGACAACATTATTCGAACGATAAATCCCGGAGGCGCGATCTCTAAAAACGGTTCAAATAGCCGGCGAGCCGTTCGAAAAATTAACGACCTGCCTCAATAAATAGCAGTTTCGTTAAAAGTGCCGGCGTCGTTGTTTGCCTTGCGAGCGTCCGAGGCGTTGAATCAATACCACCGTTGGCCAGCGTGAAAATAACCCAGAACTGTGTACGTCGTCGTCGTCGTTCAGAAATTCCTCGTTCATTACTTATTGACTCGCCGTTTCCTGCCCCGTGCTCCCGAGGGATCGGTACCTTTCCTCGTTTAGAACAGGCGAGATTGCGTTCCCGTGGCCTCGTCAATAATTCGCGACGCTGACGTTCATCTTTGCCCCGCGCGACACCGCCCCTATTTAGGGAGAAACACTGGTTCTGCATTCACGATCGAAAGCCTTGGACGAGGCGTTTCCTGGGATTAGATTCGCAAAAAGAAGAAATAAACGAATAATTTTTAACCTTATCAGAGAGAAATATGTGTTAACATTATTATGTGTGAATTAATTACAAATATTAACCGTGTCAGCTCTCACCTGGCAAGATATATACGGTAACGAAGAAAATCGTTATCGATGCACGTAGGATTAATTCGAAGTTGATAAAAGAGAATTGATGAGGTTGGACTTTGTCTGGTGGAAAGTAACGGCAAACTTTTGCTCGATAGTGTAAATCCACGGTGGATTTATGGATCCGCGAGGCTAGTATATCCACGGTGAAACGGAGCTCTGATAAAGCCCGGGAAACTGCTACGGGAGCCGAACTTTTCTACTCGAGGCGAGAAATAGAACGTAATGTGGGTCAGAGCCGCGATCGAAACCGTTTGTCGCTAAACGAAGCGATAAATTTTTCAAGATCACGCTATCCGATAACGCGCTGGCTGCTACGAGCACTTTTATTAGATGAACTTTCCTTCGAAGCTCAGCTTGCGCGGGTTACCATTTCGCGAGGATTCAGTTTTATCTTCTCACCAAACGAAACGTCGTTAATTAACGAGACACGTGCGACAAAGCGAGCAAAGTAAAAAATATATTTTCGCTAGCTTTTAATTACCATCGTTGCACCAACGAAACGACTGAATTTCTGTCGCAGTTCTGAACGAGCTGGAGGGGTTGGCCAGGGGTGCTGACGCCAGGGACTGTCCCCCAACCTCGAGGGCTACTTTGGACCCGGAGCACGTGGCCAGGGTCGCTGAGAGCGCGAAAGCGGCGCTAGCCTTCGCGAGAAGCAGAAATCCCGCGATTCGGTGCTTAACCACCAGAGGAACCGTCCTCACGTCCAGCACGTTCACGGTGGAGGAGGACGTCGACAAGGTGAGCCAATTAATTGTACTGAAATTCCAAAGCTTTCGTTATTTTCGAGGAAATAAAAGAGGATCGCGAAGATTCTGTTACCAAATCAGCGGTTGGTAACGCGAATTCCCTCGCGAATCGAGAAAGGAGAACGTCGAGGCGGAGAGGCGGGACGGGAAAACGATGGAAGAGATTGACCAGTGCTCGTTGAAGCGCGAATGTTATGATAAGGGGTCGCGAGCATGCCAGAGCTCCCCACGTGGCGCGCAGATAAACGGTTCCACCGGTGCACGCATCTCGAGCCCGTTGCTTATCTCGCAGGTAACACACCGGGTACACGGGTTGGATCGGATCGTATGCAGGAACCTTGATCTGTCAAACGATAGATAACGACCGCTCGCGAGAGCTAGTTTCATTTTATTCGCCGAGCGTTACCAGAGACCGCGTTCCACGTTCTTCCTCTTCCTCGTCGACTCGTTCGCTTCGTTTTCTGCTCTCGCTCCCTTACCGCGATCCTCTGCGAAGCCGCGAGGGAAGTCGACGGAATCTTACTCGTAATTGAACCGTAATTTACGGCCACGTAAATCTCTTCCATTCGGAGAATTTAATTAGAGACAGGTTTCTGGAATTGTTTTTAGCGTTTCTTTTAATAAGTAACTCTTCTGCGATCTAGTTAAGAGGGTATCATTGGGATACAGAGGAGGAGTGGAACTTTGGAAATCGACGATGCGAAGAGAGACAGAGGCGCCGCCAATTAAAATTCACGCGATGCTGGGGCGCGTGTCATTTCGTAAAAATAATAAACGGAACATCTGTAATTCTGTTGCAGGACGGGCTGACAACAAACGACGACAGAATACTGGCTACGTGCTTGAGCCTCTGCAAGGCGGGTAACAAAGATCAAGTAAATGCAGGTACGTACACGCATACACGTAGACGCCGCGCTTCCACTCGCGTATTTCTCTCGGAGGGTACACTGAACACGTTTCAACCGTTTTCCGACGCTTTGATGGTGATTAATACCGCTGCTGGTCGATTCTAAAGCCATGTTCCCACGTGGATCAAACTGGATCGCGTCGTCGAGCACCAGCGTTGCTTCAGGGGTGAATTAAGGGTGAATTCGAGCAATCGACGCGACCCAAAAGAAGCTCGCGCATCAGGAACGCATCCGTGTAGTGTATTTCAATCGCACTTCTAAATAGAACACGCTATCGTGTCATCGGTATTGCTCAAAATACGGTGTAAAAATTGGACCCCTGATAAAATACCACTCGTCGACCGACTGAAATAATTCCAATCGGACGTACGGCGCTGATAATCTTATCACGTAGAAAACAGACTTAACCCGACATCTTTTGGCTCGGTGTTTAGTGGAGCAAGTCGAAAATCCATCAGGCGCCAGTCGAATCGATACGACATTCCATATGGAATAAAAGAAATGACGTGACTTCGAGCGGTGCCAATAAACTTGGAACGTGGAAACCTGGCTTAACGCTGATATCGGCCGCGGCGATTAACCGTTATCGTCGTTGACAGTGCACACGGTGTTACGATCGACGCGTTCGTTACCATTAATCGACCTTATCGGGCCAGAATTTATTAGTCGCCGGCCCGCTAATTATTCGTCTCTTCCTGATCGCGAGAACGACGACAAGATCGATTTCATTAAGGCCCGGCGCGCTAATTGAAACCGTGTTGCAGGTTGAATTTATATCCCGGAGATACCCGGTTTTGCTTTACTTTTTCGCGGTCCGCCAGCACGGTAGAGCCCCGCGTAACCCGGCTAAGCGAAAAAATCCCCGGAAGCTTCGGTGCGGCGTAAATTATTTCCTGCGCGCGCGGTAATAAGAGAAATTGCCAATTACACTTCGATTAAAATTGCTACGTGACGCGTTTGCACAGTTCTGGCTCGAATTTTTTTTCGAGCCCACAAAGAAACGTATCTTTCTCGTAACTTTTCGTTTTACTAAGTGATTTAAAATTTCTTGAAATTATTCAGCTTCACATTCTTCGTACAAAACGATTGCAGTCTATAATTTGAAAAAGAGAGGTACTACCTATACGTATTGTCTAAAATTGAATGTGTACCATATCGTTAACTGTAAAAATGACGAGGCGTCCCCATCGAAACGGAAGTCCCCTCCCAACCCCAGCGTAGCTAGTATCTAACAAGAGCGAATCTAATCTTCGTGGCACGAAACCGACGAACGTTTCCAGGAGAACTAAACGGCCCACCACTTGTCCTGTCAACAGAAGAGGGCCAGCCACGGCGGCTGCGAAGGGAGGTCGTTCTGCTGACGGAGGACAGGAACCTGAGGGTGAAAGCTCTGGCCAGGGACGTGCCTGTTCGAGAGGTGCCCGACTTCATGCAGTGGGCTGGCCTAGGCTGAGACGCTTCTCCGACCAAACACACCCGCTAACGAAAAATCTCCCGTTACCGCCCCCGCCGAATAAAATCTTGACCAGCAGCCAAGCATCAGCAAAACCAGCAGCAAGACGCGAAGAAGGGAAAGTAAAAGCGGAAAAGAGAGAGAGAGAGAGAGAGAGCGAAAGAAAGAGAAGCAGACGGAAGGATAAACGAAAGGAGGATGTCTCGCATCGTGCTCTCACCCCATCGTGGCCGATCAGCCGTCACGAGCGTACGATGGATCTTCCGTTTTCACGTACACACACGCAGACACACGTAAGTTCGTCCTGATTGTCGAGTAGCCGTGCCAGTTCCGTGACGACGGCGCGTGATTCTCTCTCGTCGAGGGTTGGTTGACAGCGGAGCTCGTGGAGACGAGAAATGGGGGATGGACGTTGGGTCGCGCGTTTGCAACGGGGGTTGAAAGTTCTGGGGCCGACTGGGGTATCGTTCGAACACGTGGAATGGTAGTGTTGGGTTAGCGTTTCGATTAGCAATCGGGGGAGAAAGGGTTGAGAAGAGGGAAACGGTGATTGGAAGTGACGATTGAATCGCGACGCTTCTTATCTTGTTTCAACTTTTTGTTTGTTTTTTTTTTCTTTCCTTACTTTATCCATGGTTCGTTATAGTTTATCGCGAGCGAGGAACAGATTCGCGTGTATGGTGTACAATTAACGCCGGTTCCCGAGGCAGATTTTTTACGATTCACGGGATAGGAAGCGGAGATGTATAAACCGCGTCGTGGGAACGCGTGTAATAAAGTCGCCGTCGGAGTAAATTAATTTAAATACAGAGAGGACAGGAGTGTAGGCGCTCGATCGATGGGAGACGAGAGACGAGTAGTCGGTATTTTTACACAGGTGAATTATATTTTGGTTGATTTTTATCGATGACGACCGCCCCGCAGCCGGCTTTATTTTTCTGTACCTTCGTTTTATCATGTTTGTAACGATCTATACATACGTATATATATAGATATATGTCTACATGTATATATTTGTACGCACTTTTGAATATTGTATACGCCGTATGCGGTCGTTGGAGGATGCGTTCGGAATCCGCGTACGTCATCCCTTCCCCACCTTCGCGTGTACGTCATTCACCTTTCCTTTTTCCTTCTCTTCATATTTCTTTTCTTTCTTTTTTTTTCTTCTTCTTTTCTTTGCTTTTACGTCGTTCTCTTAGCAAGCATCGTATATACACGTATACACTGAATGGTTCTTGAATTAATTTCCTCTCTTTCGTTTCTTTCCCTTTGTGTTCTTTTCTCTTGTTCCACCTCCCCCCTTTCAGCCACCCTGCGTTGTTCATTTTTTTCCTTTATATCGTACGTGTAACGAGAGCTACCCTCGCGAGCGGTGAGATCCTCCATCTTTTTTAGACGCAATTTTCGCCATCGATTTTTTTTTCTTACGGCTACCCTTTACTTTTTGCTAGGGATCTTTACTTTTTTTTAGTCGCCATTTTTCGACGGTTTTTCCACACTTTTAGCCGCTGTTTCTGGCCACGTTTTTCCTTTTAGAGCGTCTCGTAACGCCTTATGGATTGTTGCTCGCGATGTAACGCGCGTTTTACGTCACGGTGAACAGAGATCTGTTACGGGAGATCCGCGGATGTGTTCGCTTTTGGGGGTGAACACGTTCGATCGGGGGATGTAGGCGGAACGTCTGCGCCGGATATTGTTACGTCTGGGCTAGTTGTTACAGAGCATACAATCTAATGGAACTCGTCAGTTTTTCTTATACATTTGTAGGTTTTTATAAGAAAAGACATTTAAAAACACGTCGGTACATTTTTTATTCTTTATATTACCACTTTCTAGCTGATAATTCTATCGATAATTATTAACGTAACTCCCACCCCCAAAGAGATGTACTAATTTATCTAAGCATCGATCTACCAATTGTTAGTGACTAGAGTAGAGTGTAGATAGTATAATCTTTAACCAATCCATAATTACATTAGTCAAATTCATAGCACGAATAATTACTATAAAGCAATTACATCGAATCGCTTTTTTTTTACGCCAATTTTTCACACTGGTAGCAGTAGTTCGCGTCTCGTAATACTTTTTCAAAATCTCTATTTTACTCATCGTATCCTAGCTAATTGTTATTCTTAATCAATTACCGAGAGAAACAATTTTCACTATTAAAATCTATGATAATTGAAATTCTCTGAGAAGAAAAAAGAAATCGATCGTCATACTCACAGGATCTAATCCGCAAGGTGTTACGAGGAGATTTTCATTTCTTTTTACACACATCAATTTACACGCTCGGTGTGTAGATGCAACAAGAACGAGAAAATGTTTTACAGCCCAGATATGCGATCGTGACACATAATTCCTCTAGAATCGTCGCATTATTTCAAGGACGAGCAAAACGTTCGCCGATCCACCTCGCCAAGCTACCTTTCCAACTCCTTCTCATTTCGCCACCCTCTGTGACTCACACTGTTAACGTACAAATCTGAAAATCCTCGATGCTAGAAATAACGCGAAATAATTTTCCATTAACCGAACCAATGCTGTCTTTGCGCTCAGCGATCTCAAACTCCACACACACACACATATAGCACGCTACCAATAAAAAAGGAACGATCGTTTGCGACTCAAGTTTGCGAACGATCGTTTGAAGAATCAGATCGCGTTACAGAGGGTCGTCGTAACGGTGCATGTACATTAGCGTATAAAATTGCTGTCAGCACTCGACCGTTCCCTGCGACACGAGATCAAGCTTGAACGAGTGATCGAGCGCGTTTCGAGTAGATCAATCGCGACGTTGCATCGTGATTCGTGCGAAGAATTCGGGGATTTCGGTGCGCGTCACGCAACAAGGGAAACACCCGCGTCTTTTCGCGTCGCGGACGTCGAAGAGCGTCGTCTACGTAGAAAACTAAGGTGACAACGTGTACCTGTTATCGCGAGCAGACGATTTCGTGGGACCACGAGCGTTCACCACGACCATGGCGACCCTGCGACGTTCGCTCGATTGCATATCAATGATTAACCCGTTGCGGGAGGTTCAGACGATAGAGTAAAATTATCGTACACCTACTATATATATATATAGATCTCGTGATTTTTAGAGGGGAAACAGATCCAAGTATTTCTGTTCACCGTATATATCTGTATATCACTGAACTACAATATTTCTCTGAAGGTATACGCTCTATTTATTTTTCTAGAACACGCTCGTCAGTCGAATGTCGTAACGTATGTGTATTAGATGAGGGAAGAATTCGTGATTAGTAGCAGGTAGATATGATCGACCACAAAGGGTTAATCGTAAGGGTTAGAGACGTTTCTGTACAGGTCTTTCAATGAGAGGAGTCAGTGGTGAGAGGAAAATAACAAGGGGATGAAAATATTAACAGTAGCATTTATCTGAGAATTTCTTTCCGATTTTCCTTTCTTTTTCGTTTTTCGACGATTCGATGTTTTTCTGCTTTTCTGTTAGACGTTGCTCGTTTTTCACGATTGAAATTCGATTTACACCGAGGCAATTCATCCCCTGAGCCACCTCGTTTCTCATGACTGGCCTCGTTGAACGAAACACAGCGAGTTCGATACGATCAGGATCGCGAACATTCCGAGTAGAAGGATCGATTTCGAACAGATTTACGCGGATTATCGTGAACGATTTCGTCCGCTGATCGATCGCGACGTTTTGCCACGGATTTCGATGATCGCGCGCGACGTGACGTGTCGCGAATCCGGAAGAACGATCGTTTACGTAGTCTCGCACGAATTTTTTTAAACAGACGAGGCCATCGGTTCGTTCGTTGGTTCTCCTTTCACTACATTACTACTGTCTTTAATCTTAAGATTTTCACGATAGAAACCAACGACGAGGCGCGAGGTACCGTCGTTCACGTTCGACGTTTTTAGCCGCCGCAATTCGCATGAGAATGACACGAGGTAGAGAGAAATCGTGTGTACATTGTCGAAACGAAGGGGACCGAGAGGGACGAGAACGCGACGTGTCCTATTTTTTGAACAAACCCCTAGTTACTTAACGATCCATAGAGATTAAATAACCGATTATACTAGGAGAGAGTGAGAGAGTACGAATGATAGAAAAACAGAAAAGCGATCAAGAGACACGAAACGTGGATTTTCAATTGAATCACGCATGGATCATCGCAGATTCTCCTTGATCGCGTTTTCTTCGGCACTTCTTTTCCTTTTTTTTTAATCAGTTGTATACACATCATCCACTGTCAACGTTACTGTCTTCTTTTTCGATCGTGTAGAACTTAGACGCGAGTAGCTCCTCGGTGCTACATCGTTTTCGAAGCTCCCTTGAATATCTATTATATTTTCTGTATTTAAAAAAAAGAGAAAAAAAGGAAGGAAAGATGAAAAACAGGGAAAAATGTATAAAAATATACGATGATCATTCGCGATTCGACGCGTCGGTGGATCGCGTAGAATTCCACGCCTAGGCAATTCGATTCCGACTTAATTATTAATTGCGTTCCATCCAGGCCATCGCATCTGGTTTTCACGATTAAAACAGCGGCACCTTGACGCGTTCCATGCTATGGGACGCAATGCAATTGCGAGAGGAAGATTTTTAAAAATACCTAATTGTACAGGGAAATGTGTGTAGGGGTTGATCGAAAGTTTTCACGTTTTCATCCCCTTTTATATGCACGTTATTGATTCAGCAGGGTCGAAGAATATTTTTATTCACCTATACACGAATAGAATTTTATCGCGAGTCTCGTAGCATGGAATCTGTTAACCCTGCTACGGTATTCGAGACTTTTTCATCCCCTATCGTATACTTTCGTCTTGATAAATAAATTTACAAATTCTAAGAAACGAATGAACTAATTTCTTTCTGGTATAGAACTCGACAAATTCTAGTTGAAAAAGTGGATTAATAAACAATTAATGTAGAGCGAATTACTCAAGAGCCACAGCAGGGTTAAAATTCGACAAGCTAAGAACAATTCGATCGCGTCTCACTAAGCTATCCAAACGTTCGTTCGAACGGTGTTGCAACAGTACATACGAGCGAGAATGATTCGAAGAATAATCGCGCGATGGAAACGCGCGAGAAAGGGGTGGTGAACAGAGCCAGTTGCAGATCAATCGTAGCTCGATGAAAACGGTCCACGCCACGCAGCAATAAACAGAACTAATCGTCAAATAGTCCACTTCGAGTCGCAGTCTTTGGCTCCTCCGTAACAGACTCAATAGTGCAATAACAGGTGGCGAAGTGGTGACGTTTCCGATCGACCGCGTTTCACGAACCCGACACCGCGAATAAATGCGACAGACATTTGTATCGACGGCATCTGTAACCCAAAGAAACCTCGAAAATTTTACTGGAAACCTGAGAATTTTAATTGAAGAATGTTAAATTCTACTGAGGGATGCTACGAAATGTTTCCACCCCCGCGATCAGAGTAGTGAGATCGAACCTTTGCCTCAATTCAGTTACTGCCATTAATTGTAAAACATCGCGACTAGATATCGACGTCCTACTGAGAACCTAAATTTACATTCCATTTCTTAAAGAAAAAAGCAGATTTTATTTTACATTGCGGAGGGTTGAAACACTGGTTTCACTCGTTTCGGTTGACTCCACCGACTGGCTCTGGTGAACGAACCGAGGGGATGAGCGAAGACGAAAGGCGGAGAGGTGTAACGTTAGAGTTTAAGAATGGCGGTGACGAATACGAGCGAGCATGAAATTTGTTAGCGACGTCGCGATTTTTAGAACGCGATTTATACGCGCGCACCAGGAAGCGGAACTACCCTGAACCGCTTCCGGGGTGCCATTTTACACCGTAAGTGTACCTACGAATGCATGTAAAGAAAAAAAAAAGGTAAAAAAAAAAGAAAAAAAAATAGACGTTACGTAAAATATGAACACAGACACACAGAGAGACACCGGTCACGAATTTTAATTAAAGATTTCACGCGATAACAATTTATTATACGCGTCTAGTAATTAATGTTGTAAGAGAACGGCGGGCTGTCTGTCTCATTTTCGTCTCAGGTTGAGGGTTGTTCTCGCGCGGTACGACGACGGTGATGACGACGATACGAGGATGATGGTGAAATTACGAGGACGATGCAGCGGTAGAATTTTTAGGCTAATCATTTATTACACTTATGAGGAATGTCACTATTATAGTGTTACCACTTTGATTATTCAATAAAACGCGACGTTGACGGAAATCGCTGTTGAACTCACGTGTGGTGTAATTTCTTCTTCTGTTTTTTTTTCTTTTTTTTTTTTCTTTCCAATCATTCAACCCCGTTTGGTGTGACTCCAGCTAGTTGCAGGCGTTTCGTGGCGGTTTGTGTTGTTTCGGTGTTTAACGAAACGATTCGAGCGGTCGACGATGTTGAAAATGGAAAAAAAAAAAGATAGGTGACTAGGTCTAGAGATATATACATGTTAATTATATATTGATTAATTTTTAAAAGATTACTATTACATAGTTATGTATTAATTTTAATGGACTAGATGTAACACCCATAAAAAATGTTCAAAATAATTTGTAAGAAAAAGATAAGTTCACAGTACACATCTCGCAGGTTTTTCAAACTTAATTCACGTATATACATACCTATTCGATTCGAATTACCGTATTAGCTACTGAGTGTTCAAATGATTCGTTCCTACTTGTCTCAATAGAAATCAAATACCCATAAAATCCGAACACAGAAAAACAAATGGAAAAAAATAGATTCGAACCTCGAACAAAAGCCAAACAAAAAAAAAAATACTATACAAAATAAAACACATGCGAATCGCATTCCACTATGCGATACACAGTACCCTCGAATTTCCCGCGCCCTCAGAAAAGAGGCTCGCAACTCATCCGCCGGTCAAACGCATCCAATCTTCGCACACATCTCGGATATCCTCAGGATCGTCTAACGATTACCTTCTAACAAGCCCCATCTCCAGCGAGGCTCCCTTTCTCCGCCGCGCTGCCACGATGGGCGCCCATAAACGCGGCGATGCTCCCAGAAGCCAACTCGAGTCCTCCATTACGTGGCCAACAGGGATATACCAAGGCGAGCGTGCGTACCCCTTCGAGGCGATTAGCGCGGGCATTTCCCAGCGAGGCTCGCGAGGCGACCCCGCTGCGTTTGACCCGTGGCTGGTCCGCGCTCTTTACCCAGTTGCTGCGCCGCGATATTCAGGAGGTCCGCGTCCATAAAGCACGGGAACGCGAGCATCGAGAGCCGGTCGGACACGCTCGACCTCGTTACTGCAACACGGTGACCGGCACCAGGCGCCGTTCGCCGTTTATTCTCGCTTGTGAACGGCGATGACCGCGGCGAAGGTGTCCATGCCGCTTTTCCATCGACGCGGACCGTTATCGAGCGCGGTTCGCGACCGTAAATGCTCGCGTAGGAAAATTCTGATCCGTGGTTGACGATTCTGAACGCGTGGAAAATGTTTCTGTAAAAAAAAAATGCTGAGATATTTGAACTTTGGAATCGTTCGAATCTCTCTCTCTTGGAAAATTCACTGTGTAAATACGTTTCCCTCGAAGAGTCATGCGAAAGATTGTTGGAATTTTGTCGAGACGTCAAGAAGAATTCAGTGCCAGCCGAAAAATCCGCTTTGCGATATCGATCGAAACGCGAGACAGGCAATCGCTAAGTACGGTACTAAATAACTAGAGAACGGTTGTTGCGCTACCATCGAGGCAAGAACAGCCATTACAGATTACAAGTTATCAGGCCAGGCCTGGTACGTACGGACAGTAATCAGTAATTATGCAGATACTTTAACATTAAAGTGAAGATGCTCGACGTAAACGTCCGCGATCTCTCAATTCCTACGAGATACCCGGGTAACGTTACTAAAGATCGTGTTTACTCGAGGGAAATAGAACAAATCTCGGACGTAGCTTTAACATAGTTGGTAAAAAGTGTATTTACTATAATATAACGTAAACAGTTAGGCTGGCATACGTTTAACGTATCGAGGGGAATAACATTCCAGACTTTGAAAATTATACATCCTAGGTTCGTCGTATCGCCAGGCGAAATTAGATCGTTACGATCTTCTTCGTACGAAGCGGTTGCGTCGCCATATTTTTCCGAGGTTTATGCCTGCACGCTGCTCGTATATTCGCCGCACTGCCGCGGCGATGCTAATTATTTGAACAGTTATATCGTAATACGTTCGTGGCCACTGGAACTTACGCGAACGCTTTTTATCGCCAGCGAAAGAAATCGATTTCTTGTGGGACGCGTCGACGTACCGTTACGCGGTAACTCGATTTTCCACGACGATCGCGTCCACGCATCGGAACTTTGTGCTCGCGTTATCGATAATTCTTTCCCGTTCAAGTGGAATACGGAATGAAATATTGTACTCGTGTTGCTTCTGTTCTCTTCCGACTCATTTCAATTTATATACAGGATATTAGCGGAATATTAAGCTCTATTACGTTAACCACGAACGAGAGAAAACGGTTCGCAGCGTTTCTCCTCGATTCGATCGATTTTCGCGTAAATGGTTTCAGATACTACGCCATTACGCGCAAATGTTTATTACTGCGCTCGTTATGACAAATAAAACATATCCACGCAAACCCCGTCACGTCCACGAACCACACTTCTCCAACTCGATTTCACAGTTTCAGGACGCGAACCTATCAAATAATTACCATCGATCGCCCCTAAAATCCAGGAGCCTCGCAACCAAAACCAGCATCCGACTCCAAACATCGCCTTCCAATCCAAAACTCGACCACCACCAAAATCCACTCTGCTCTCCAAGCGAATTGTACAGCATCGAATCGTCCTAATAAAATCGCAACTCGCACGAGACACAACCACACTGCAACGACAGCAGACCGCGGAAGGAAATGGACGCCTCGTCAGCGACGTTCGCCAGAATAATCACCGCGAGCGAAGAGGACTACTGGGAGAGCCGGGGAACGCGGTTCGCCAGCGGACAGTAGATTTCCGGTCGGGTTTGCCAGGCGTAGGGAACGGCAGCAGTCCTCTCGCGAGTCCGAGAGTCCGCCAGGCTGGTTATTTTTAACCAGCCAGCCTTGAACTTGCTGCCGCTGTGCCGCTGCGACTCCTCCTGCTTGGTGGCTGCGCTTGGTGGCTGCTGTGATCCGATCACCAATAAAGGGACTTATCTAATTCTGAGAAAGGCGATCGGCTACCACGGCTAAAGGTAAGTACCCACGCTGTATTCCCAGCAGCAGCCAGGCCGGGTAACCCGTACGTTATACTCTCTGTACGTAGTGGCCTCGGTGCCGCGGGCACGCCGGGGACACGCTCGAAAGGGACCGCTTAACATTCGCCAGTGTACGTCCCACGACGTTCGCCGCCGCTACGCCGGGGTTATGTTTAAAGATGTGCCCTCCAACCGTGGAACAATCGAACCGGGATATTGTTTGATCCTCGTGCCTGGCCGCTGCTCGCGAATTATCCGACCTCGTTGATTGGTCGGTTATTGGTTCGCCTACGGTGCCTTCTGCACGAAGGTATCATTCTTAGGGTACTTCATAGGTTATTAAAATTGCTAAGTCTTTTTCTAATATACATCCTTGATATTGGGAGTACGTATGTACGGAGAATTGGACGGACAAGCAGATTATCGTTTTGGGTTAAGAAACGAGCAATCTCGTCCATCGACGAAACGTCTCGAAACAAAGGAAGCCCTCGCGCGAGGCAGGGGAACCTGGCGGTTTACCGGAAACGAGCGTGGCGAGACCCTCGGATCTGCTAATCGCGGTTATCAGTCCGCGTGCATAGCTGCACGTGTCCCGCTGCACGTCGTTTTTCACGTGTAAGCGCAAACAAAAGTGGCCTCTCGGCGGCTCGTAGCCGCAAACGCGAACAGAAACGCGTAGGTACGCGCGCGCGCGCGGCCGTACGTCAGGAACGCCATGTCCGTCTACGGTTCCCCCCTAGGTGGATGCCCGTGATAACTCCCGCGAGAGTTATGCGGTAGCCGCCGCGAGATAACATAAACTCGCGCGTTATCTGATCAGACAATGCATCCGGTGATTTGTGGACTCACGAATGGGGTGACCTGCATACCGAGATACCTGCCGTTGCGACGCGCTCCAGCGAGCGGAACTGTCGCGATCACAGCCTCCGAACGATCGTTGCGAGGCGTCGATCGTTCCTCTTCCGAACTGTCACTCGTTCGCCACGCGTTCCTCACCTTAACTCGCGTCCCTTATTTAACTTAACGTAACTCGTCGTTACGTTCATTTTGCTCGAATAACATCCAACGCTTCACCCAAACGACAACCCCTACGTCGTAAGGATTGCAACGACTCCATATCAAAGAAATTTAAGCAAATAAAAGGAGAAAGATAGCGGTGAACGAAAACGCTGAAGCAACTTCCGTTCTGGCGGGAGCAGAATTTGTGGAGAACGCGCGTCTACGACTCGTACGCGAACGGTTGTCCCGGGGCATTACGTTTATAGGAGCACGTAATCGTGCGAGAGGCCCGCACTTGTCCGACCGGGGCACGAAGAGAACGGCCGGCGTGCGCCGTCATAAAAGGATCCCGTGTCCTCCCGTGAATCTAAAATCTCTCTAGGCTACGCAGCCAGTTTCCGAGCGGGGCTAGGAGGACGACCGCCGCGAACCCAGGAGGGCAGTCGCCCGCGCGTCCTGGACACGCACCGCGGACCGCGTGCGTGCTGTCCGTTTCCTGGTAGCAATTAAGATTAACTCACCCGCTGCTTTCCTCTCCGCAGCTTCCGTCGGTTTTCTGTTTTCGCGAGGACGCGGTCAGAGCCGTGCGTCCTTCCTCTTCGTATTACTCTTTGTTTCATTGCCGTATCTTCGTTTTTACTAATTGGAAAATCTGGGTACCATAAGCACTGTGATCTTCGACACTTTATGACTGCTCATGGCGCACAGTGGTATCCTTGGTTCCACGTATCGTTTACTTCGCTCGCGTTATTTTCTGCGATAGGTCTTCGAATGTCAATCAATCGTTCGCGATCCACGCTTTTCTACTTGGAAAGGTAACAGTCACGAAAGATTCGATTCGATGCTATTGCACGCGGCGCGGACATCTTTCTCTCCCGGTTTCGCACGGTTATTTCGTTGAACCGGCCCGTCGAGCGAAGAATTACGACAAGTTCAAGATCACGGGGTCGTTGCACGTGCTCGAGAGCGGAGGTGTAGTCGTGCTTTATCGCGAAGTCAGCTGGCCACGAGCCAGATGCGCTTGGGACCAACGCGAGCCGAACGACTTTCGACTCCCGACTCCTAGTAATTGTTCCTATTCTTGGGAAGTTGAATCGGAGCCACTTCCAAGGGTGAAAGATGGAAGATAGAGGGGTGGGTTTTTGCTTAGAAGCTTTCGTGTCCGTTCGACGGAGAATTTACTCGAATAAAAGCTAGAATTAATTAAGATATTACATTGCGCAGTGTTTGTTTAATTTCGATTAGCGTGAGATTTTTTCCTTCTATTCGTATTAATTGTGGGACCAGAAATATGATAGAAAATTTCTGTTAAATTCCAATTTATGAAATTGATTTCCATTAATTGTTATAATTCAGGTTCGACAATCGCAGCTAGTAGATCGCTGAGTACGATTGTTTTCTCTTTTTTTTTGGAAAAATTCATTAGTTCCAACGTGATAGGCGTGGTTTTTCTTCCCGTGCATACGTTGCTTGTTCATGGTCCGCCAAACCAGAGGGTATTATTAAACGATAAGACGAATAAAGGCAAATAAATCAGCGAGCAATTTACATATCAGCCTCTCGATCGCGATTTCCAACTTTTAAATCGGAAAGGAGCTTCCCACTTCTTCGTATCGAAGCTCGGTTCATACACGTGCGTAATCGCCCGTTCATACTTAATATTTTAATTATTACATACCGTTCATGAATTAAAGATCACGCGTTATGGATAAACCTCCGCGCTTCCTTCTCGTTTAAACATTTCAAATTCTACTGAAGAAGCCGATATGTAAATCGCTCACGGATTTATCTGAATTTATTAATCCCATCGTGTACCAATACCCTTCGTTCCGCCAGAGAATCCATACACCGATATATTCGTTACCATCAATTATACACATTTGAATATAATCGTTCGAAAACGAATAAATCCATCGAAGAAACGTAGTCGCAAGAGAAAATACGAGAAATTTCAGGTTTCTAATGCAAGATAGAAATCTACAGTTCCACGCTGTTATCGTTGCATCATTTTTCGCACACTTACAATTACGCGAACAATTTTCCTCCACGTCCATTGTTATCCGTACAATGAAAGTAACCGCTGGAACGCATTTATTGACCCACGAATACGCGCCACCCTCGAAGGGTGGTGGCCAAGGAAGGAAGGGTGATACTGGAGAACCTCGACGTCCGCTGGTCGTTCGCGGACGATCGTCAGGGGACGAGTGTCCCACGCGTTCCGTTTCCGAGGCCGTTGCGTAAGAGCTGGCGACACGCGGACAGCCGTATCGGGACGCAGCCCGATTCCCGGACGAGGCCCCTAACCCTCCGGTCACTCGGATGCGTTTTCTGTATTCGTCGGAGGCGCTCCAGCCTCGTCTGGGTTACGAAATGCAGGAGGCGTACAACGCGAATGCGGTAATCGCATTCCCCTCGCCGATTCGTGCTGAAAACTCCTCTCTTTCGGGGAACATGCCCGTTCTTCGAGCCGCACGATCTACGGGGTGGTCGAAACGTCGACTGGGAGCGGAATCGGTCGCAACCGGGTTGCGTTCCCAGAATTTATGGCCGCGTATTTGCCCACTTTTTGGAATACTCTTTTCTCGTGAAATTTGGGCGAATTTTTAAGAGGGAATTTAGGGTGACTCGAAGGAGATTTAAAGCAAAAATAATTCGTCGAATGTTCGAAACAAAGCGCGGCATTGATTCCCTCGAACAGCTGGAGCCGATCCGCCAACCCTGGTTCCCAGCGCGTCACAGTGTACGTTATGCGCGCGGGCTCGAAATTAACTATCTGCCGCGAGCAGAGGTCAACGCAGGACCACACAGTCGCGATCGTAACTCAGACCTATTATATTTCGCAGTTCGCAGCGCTACCCGTCTCTTTTTTCCGCCAGTTATTCCGCTTCCTCTTCTTCCATCCTCGCAACCCTTCTGTGTCTCTCTGTCTTCAGCCCTCCGTTCCCAGGCTGTTGCTAGTTCGCATCACGGACGAGATCGACTTCATATCTCATCTCCTGGCAAGCATTTATGTCTTCGTTGTTATATCTCTTTGTATCTCAATATCTCTACTCTTAACTTTCGCCACGAAGTCGGTGTTGCTTCTTAAAATTTCTCTGATCGCGATGCGTGGACGACTCGACACCCCTCTGTTTCATAATATCCATGAACAACGATGAAAATACGACGGACAATGAAAGACAGGAACCACCATCCATATTCTCGTCCTCTATACTCGCGATCCTCTTCCAACAGACAATCATCCTACCTCTCGACCCATTAAGGTCACGCGAACCAACCAACGAACCTTCACTCCACCCTCGAAGCGTCCTGAAACGATCGACGATCGGATCACTTGCACGGCGACAGAACACACCGGATACACCTTCTTCCCTCGAAGGAGGAGGAGGACATCGATACGGGCGCAGTTCACCTGGTACCATAATGGCGCGCGTGCAGAGGGAGCGTGGAACAGAGACGCGTATAGAGAGGCGGCGACTTCGGTCCGTTTAAAAGAGGATACTCGTCCACGGCGATCCCTATCTATGTAGGAAGTCATCCACTCGCGTCCCTCTCCTTCCACCCTCCCTCGTTGCGTCTTTGCGTAAAGGAGATCCGATCTCGCGGCGCGTTGCGTCAGGCAATACAGCGCTGGAAGACCAGCTAAATGCGTATTGTCGTGCCGTTGACTTGTTGGTTTCGCGCGAGGCCCGAGCGACGGAAGCTGAGGCTGCACGGGCTCGTCAACGGGAAACAGGCCTTCCGCCCGGGACACGTCGTCCACCGGTTCGCGCTGGAGAAGGACGCGCGGATGCGCGCATACGCCTGCTGGTTTCTTAACGCGCCTCCCCCGTGCTCGATCGTGACATCTCTTCGGGTGTTTTCCAAGCGTTCATCGGGGCTGCTATATAGGAATGATCGATGGGAGTGACAGCGATGACCTCGCGGTGGTTGCGCGTGGGTTCGATGTTTGCTAGCTTCGTGGAGTTATTCGGCGTGTCGTTTCAAATCGCGATCACTCTTCGTGTCGTACGCTATATGTGCGAAGCAATCGTTGTCGAAGTAACATCGAGTGGATGGTGTCTAGAATTTATTGCCCGTTATCCATTAGTCTCATATGATTCGTCGTTAAATTGAAATTCGTGGAAGCTGTCGTAGTTGTTGAAGAGGAGCGCGAAATGATAGCAGGACGCGATTTACGGTACGAGCAGAACGGAAAAGCTTGGAAGTTGGTCCCCCGTTGGAAAGTTCGAGGCCGCTAAACGAAGTTCCGCTTGGCTCGCATACGCACGACCGGAAGACCTCTGTCTCGCGGCGGCGCGGCGGCTTTGGTATCCGTGCGCGGCGCGAGTGGGTGACCAAGGGCCCACGGATCCGAGGCTGCAGGCAGAAAAGGAGGAAAAAGTAACGCGCGCGCCGCGCGGCACATTGTTCATTCAGGAGGCGAGCGCCGCGGCCATAAGTCATAGATTAGATTCAGATCGCTTTGAGCCATTGTATGCGTATCGTCGCGCGGAGACAATGCCCCAGTGAATCAAGCCTACGATCGGGACGTAGCCCTCGGGGGAATCCCTGTACGCTGCCAGTGGCCAGCTCGGGGGTTCGCAAGTAATTGTCCGCCAGCAGGACGAAACCTTTGAAAGAGACGGCAAGGAATTCCAGCGCCAGCGTCTATCTTGGTGCCGATCCTATTGGCCCTTGCCCACCGAACGGGCAAACTTCCACCACGGGGGATGTCGTTCTTTTCGCGCGGAAATTTTCTTCATTTCGTACCCCTACGTCACTTGTCTCGCGTACTTATCTCTGTGATTAAAGTTAATCCTTTAGTCGCGCCAGATTTGGGACTTCTTAAAGGATCAACGTTGGTCGCTTCGTAGATGCTGCGAGAATTATTCTCGAATTAGTCTCGTAGGATTTTTCATGAGAATCTCTGTCTTTCTCGAGGTTGCAGGGCGATAAAAATGAGGTTGAGATCTACAACGAATTCGCTTTTGTAAGTAAATTCCGCGACATTTTTCGCGGCAACATTGTTCCATACGAAGTTCCATTTTATACCCTTGAAAGAATTCACAATGCCCCGAGGTGCGCGTAACTTCATCTCGAAGTATTTCCATTTCAGTGAACGGCATAAAGACGTACTTTTGATCCCTCGACAAAGGTGAGCTGTACGTGATACAAATATTTCCTCTTACCTCGAAACACCGACCTTTTACCTTTGTGTTCTACAATGCACTTTCTTGAGACGCAACGGGAGAAGAAATTCAGCAAAATGCTACAAAGGAGCTTCTTGTTTGAAAAGTTTCTCTTCTTCGCTCTCCGCTCGGAATAACAGCGACATTGGAATTGTTTCGCGTTTGTTAAAGCGTGTCCTTGAAAAGTCGCGCATCTGGCGACTCTTCGAATTTAATTATCACAAATAATTACATTGTCTCGTTAATAATATCATGGAAGAGGGAAACTAAGCAACTTTTAATAAATAAGCGTCTCTGATAATCTTTGTATCTAAAGTTTCAAACGTACAGAGATTTTTTATAAAAAGCACGGCAACCATCGAGATGAACGCAATTAATCGCTGTACCAATGACGTCACGTCGAACGTCACCGAGTTCAACGGACAAACAAGACATTGACGTAACCCATCGGAATGTAGCGATTTGAGGAACGCGTGTTTCGTTTCTTCAATGAATTCCGAGCCGGCCCTGAATTAATTTCTAACAATTTAGCCATGCGATCACGCCTGCGTTAAAATCCGTGAGCGTTGCTTAAACGCGTTTCTAGGAACGTGACGCGTGTTTGCCTCGAACGGAAGTGAAGAATCTGCGCTCCCTTTGGCGTCTGATGAGGAAGGATGACCGCAGCCGGCGAGCGGATGCGGAATTTTCGAGGACCGGTTGCGGCAATTTGCCACGCTATATGATGTACCTAAAATAAACAAGAGAAAAGGTAATACGTGCGCATTAGTCTAACTGAGGATGTGAGCCGCAAATTTCGCTGTCAAATCTCCACGACGGTGGTTAAAATTTATAACATGATTTCTTGCAAGCGACGTCGCTTCATAATATCACTAATGCTGAAAATTTCAAGAAACCACCTTGCAATTCTTACAATTTTCCCTACGAAATCGCATCGACCAGCTGATTCCAGCTTCTTCTGCCATTATTTTCCTTTCGCAGCTATCTTGTATCAATTTGCGATAAGAAAGAGAGCTCGAAAGAAGGCAGATTAAAAAGATCGATGATAATACTACTCGTATACTGTTAAAATAATAATTTTATACTTCCAACTAGCCTTGAACCTTCTCCTAATTTGCATTATTGTCACCCGTCGTTCGAGACACCCGCTCGATTCCTATATACGGGTCGTCGCGATTCCTCGCGATACGGCGCCGCCAGTCTCGACGCGATAACCAAAGGCGAAACGAGCCGGAGACAGAAAAAGAAAAGGAAAAACGGGAGGGAAAAGAAAGGGAAATAAAAGAAAAGAACGTGGCGGAGTCGAGAGAGAGGCGGGGGAGGAACGATTGAAGCAGGTGCTCGCGATTCCCATGGCCCTGGCAGACGATTACGGCCGATTACCGCCTACACGTACGGGAACGACGCCCGCGTTCGACGATCGATCACGTAAGCGGCCGGCTCGTGTCCCGCATACCAATGGGCATTATTTATTTATATTGACCAGCTGGCCAATTCGTTCACACGTGATGGAATTGCTCGCGCGACTCGGCGAACGCCTGACCGGACTTACTGACTACCCTTATTATTAGAGCGGTTTCACACCAGCGGTTTCCAAGCGACGACACACGCGTCGTGGCTCGTCGAGGGTGGCTGCTCAAGTTTCGAGCAATTTGCCTCGAGTTTTCATCTTGCTATTGCTCTACTACGATCGAAAGGATCGAGGACGAAGAGATTTGCATTGGACGCTCGCGAAAAGGATTATAGCGACTTCTACCCTTATTATTAGAGCGGTTTCACACTAGCGGTTTTCAAGCGACGATAGTCGCGACGTGGCTCGTCGAGGGTGAATGCTCAAGTTTCGAGCAGCTTGCCTCGAGTTTTCATCTTGTTATTCCTCTACCGCGATCGAAAGGGTCGAAGACGAAGAGATTTGCATTGGACGCTCGCGAAAAGGATTATGTCGACTTCATTCCCCGTTACTACGTAGGGATTGTTAAGCTAACTCATCTTTCAATAATTCATGGATCGAGTTATTTATTTTCTAAGATCTAACTCAATAAATCGGCTTAAGCACAGATTAAATTCTTCGATACTGAAATTGAAGAAAACTGGTAACGAATGAATTGTTACTAAGAATCGTCTAGAGAAGTTATATCGATAATGAAATTGATGGCAAAGATGGTATAATGGAATAAAAGTCAGTTGAAAGTCGTCGGTGTGAAACCGCTCTAACTGCAGGCACTGGTCGATCCGCCTCGACAATGGTGTGTCTCTTCACCGAAGAGGGTTCCCGCCGACAGAGCAGCCGCGACTATTTAACGCCGCTTTACCCGTTCGTTCATTCAGCGAGCGGTGCCCGCGCGGATGCAGCTACTTTACATCCATCGAAACGCGCGCGCGAACGGATTCCGGTGTATGCGGTGTGTTTTACATCGCTTAGCGGCCGCGTTACGGTCGGTAGACGCGTTTAATGGCTGTATCGAGCGTACACGCGCTGGCTGGGGCGCCTCGACGATGTCCGCTTTGCTATCGCGTTCAGTATCCCTCCGAAATGGCCGAAATAATGGGTCGAGTCGTCTGTTCTTCGAGATGCCGGTGGTTCGTTTCGAATGGGAATTTCTTGTCAAGAAAATGCGTCTGCTGGGGTGAATGTAAATAGAGGGGAAAGCAGAGGTAGCCTGAAGCTCTAGTTTGGTTCAACGATTCGTTTGAAAACAATATAAATCGTGTGAATTGCAAGTTACTCGGGTACTTTCAATTTGATGGTAGATGCGATGTTGCGCGACGTGATACAGTGCAATGCAATGCTTGGCAAATTGCAAACTGTTTCATTTAGCAATAAAGAATTTTATAATAAGGAGGCTTATACATTTTGGGTCCATTATCTACGTAGAGAATTCTGTATCATTTTCGAAAGTGTTTGATTTACGAATAGTCACGATTACTTCTGATCAACTAACGTTATATTCCACGGTGGAGGTACCAGGATGGTTGGGATACTTCCACCATTACTAGGATACATTTTATTCAGCCGGGATACCTCGTAAAGTGCTCGATAATCCCCAGATTATTCTGAATGAAAAATCTCGTATTCACCGTAGGTAATAGTTCACTACGTCCTTAGAATAAATGCTGGCCGAGGTATTCCGTGAAGTATCTAATGGACTCCACCAAATCGATTCGAACGCCACGAAACGGCTTTGTTCGCCAGTGTTCACCAAATTCTTGAACCCTCCTCCTTTCTGAACAGAATACCTACGATTATAAACCGTACAACCCTCCTCCCAAAGAATACAATACACCGCCGCTAAAACAAACTGTAATACATTTCACAAGCTTGAAATTGAACGGTTACTTCCTGCATATATCCTACGCAGTGACCCTCTCTGGGGTCAAACTCGAATAAACCCCGTAATAAACCGCGCTAGAATATTCCCAGCCCGTTTTCGCGAACAGTATTACAGCTAAACCCAATCTACTATCACCTAACACCTCTCTTCCTCGTCTATCTACCCGACAATCGAACTTTCACCGCGCCTCCGGACTCGCGCATAAATTGAAGAAAAACTCGCGCGTCCCACAGCGCCGCCCCGACCTCCGCGACACCCGCCGTCAGAGGAGGATCTCGGCTCGATCCGCGCGCGGTCTCACGCGCGTCTCGCGGCCAGCACCCGGCTCGCATCACGGCTATACAGTTACGAAGGCATAAATTTGTCGCGGGATTACAGTATATCAGCCAGAGCCGTTCAACTTATCAATGATCCCGGCTAATGGCGCGTTCGTTAGACGCGCATGCCGGGTGACGCGCCCTCGCGCGCGCACGCGAGCCTGGAAACCGATCGAGGAGCCAGAGAGGATCGTCGCGATCATCGGCACGACCCGCGCAGCTATTATCGCCGGCTCGAATCGGCTTTATCGGCGAGGATCGACGATCCGCGGACACTCATCCTCCGCCGGACGCGTAATCCACCCGTACGAGCGACGAGGCCGATTCGAGACGCCAGTTACACGCGTTATCCAGCGCTCGCGTTACGCGAGCGGAACCGGGCGTCACGCGAGTCGATCGGTTTACGGTTCCGCGTCCACGAATGGTTCTTGGGAACAACGGTTCTAGCCTGCCAGGCTCGAAACGCGTTATCTACCGGCGTTAGAGAGTATCAGGACATTTAAGGGTACTTCGGGTAATTGGATGAAGTTCGTTGGCGTTTTGTTAGAGCTCTTGAACCATGGAGTATTCAAGGGATTCGAGTATCTGAGCTTGTTTTACACGGCACGTTTGTAGATAACCTACTTTATTATAGCTGATCGTGATCGTGGATTTATGACGCCATATTGGAGTAAAGTTAGGAGGAGGAAAAGACGTTCGTCGCACCCCCTCAAGTGAACACGCACGCGTTCGTATATCTGACACGAGGGAAGTGACGAGGATATTAAAATCGAAAGGGACTTGAACTTTTGCACTTCTCGCAACTACTTTCTCGTCCGATGGTATGCTGAGAAGCGTGAATTAACGCGTCGACGTCGGACGAAAAGCGCGGGATTATTGGCATAACGGCCACGTAGCGTCCAGCGGATTTACGGTTTCGGGTGATCGTGGAACCGATCGAGGGGTGCGGGGGGGATCGCATTTTCCCGTATTCCCATGCACTCGGCTACCGAGCCACGGCTGGTATCCCTGGACAATGGCATACGCGACGAGCAGCACGGAAATTTGTCGCGTTCCTTCTCACCATCCCCCGTCCCCCTTGGCCGGTGGTTCGTCTTCTCGCACGTCCACCAAGTTTGCGGCGTGGCGCCAATAGAATCGAGAGAACGCACGAGCGTCGTTCTCACGAGGCGTGCATGCGTGCGTGCCTGCGTAAGCCTGCGTGAGCGTCTCTCGCGAGCCTCCTCCACCCGTTGGAGGTGGAAGGAAGGAGACCACTGCTAGCGATCCTCGCACCGTTCCGTTCCTCGATCCTCTTCGATGTCTACGTGCCAGTCGAACGAAAGTTCAAATTTCAGTGGTTTCTGGAGGGAATTTCGGAGGCTCGTTTGCTTTCGAACGAAATGGAGCAACGCTCGAGTTCGTCTTCTTTCTGTTTGGTACCAAAGATATCTTAATAAACGATGTGAACAGTCTTTTATGAAGTATGGAAATAAGGAATGAAGCACGTTCACGATTGAGGCGCGCTTGTTTAAAATGTACTTTAAATTATGGGTGTAGAAGTGCCGTATCTGTTTCATTTTTATTTTAGTGGGCTTAAGAGTGTAAAGTATATTTTCAAGTAGTTTAGCTTTGATCAATGTTCGAGGAACGAACGTTTCATTGTCAAATGAAACTCGTATTCAAGCTTCCCGATCGCCTTGAATCCTCTCAGCCGATCAATTAACGCTTAGCCCGCGGGATCGTGATTTAAAACGCGATACCGTCCCCCACGGTTTTCCACAAACGCTTCCTAACGCGCCTGCCTCGACATCTCCGAACAAACGGATCACAGACAGGCTGGCCGTGTACAATTTACAGTCGTAGGAAACGTTTTAGAGATAATTCACGCTTCGTTGGCATAATCCCTGCGCTGTCGATCGTTTGTTATTCGAGGCAGAAATTCCAATTCGTGACGGTTGCGAAGTCACGACGAAGTCAGGTGGCTCGTCTGACTTCGGCGTTGCTTCAACTTCAATTGGTATTCAGCGACGTGCACACAGCCACGGAAGAAATTGGCCTTCGACGTCTTCTCGTCGACGAGCCGAGGCGTTTGTTTCGAGTGGCTTCGCTCTTCTCCTTTTTCCTCTCCTCCCGTTCCTGCCGCCGCCCCTCCCCTCTCCCCCGTCCGTCTTTTTTTCTTCCTACTCCTCTTAATTTTTCTGCCGTTTAACGATTCCCGCGACACCACCGGTGCTCAATGGCCCCTCGAAACCCCCGTTCGATTCACGGCTGAGCCCATGGAAATGTCCTCGCGTACGGAGGACCACCTACGGGCACCTTTTCTTATTAATGTTAATAGATGTTTCGTCCTCGACTGGCTAAACTCGCCGGGGTTAACGGTACCGTAACCGCTGTGAGAGAATGGCGGCCTTGTAGATGGCCCGGAAGATGCTCGTTCGTGAACAGAAACTGCATGTTCAAGGATACTTATGATGCTATAACTTATGCGAATCCGCGGCGCTGAGGGAGCGCGCGCGCGCGTGCACGCGACCGATATTCTCGAGGATGTGTGTTACATGGGAATGGGACGGCGGACTTTTTTTTTTTTTAGATAAAACAGAACGTTCCACGGTGAAATAATGAGGAAAGATTGGATTCCAGATAACGATATGTTTATGGTCGATGTTGTTTTTCTGGTAGATCTCGCGATTCCTAGACTGTAGCAGTGTACGTGTTACGCGTTGTTTAGATCGAGATGTAAAACGGAAGAAAAAGTTTAATTAATTTCCCTGGAAATTAATTGAGTATTTGTGACGAGAGTCAGGGACACTGGCAGACATTGATCTAGCGTGTGTTGATTCTAAATTTGGTTTCATGTATTTCTAGTTGTAAGAATGTTATTCAAGTTCGTACAGTCGGAGAAAGATATACGACTTGTCCATAGATTATGGTCGTTTAATTTTCGAAACTACAGAGACTGTGCGAACGTACGAATACAAACGTCCTAATTCACACACTCGCCGCTGTACACTCACGTGCTGTCCATCCGCTAAACATTCCACTCGCGTCTTAGAGGCTATCTATTCGAATCAAATGCGCCAATTAACTCCCCACTCCGAGCATTTTCAAAACATACCTCCTCCTGCTAATCAACCTACAATTCACCGTCCAAAAGTGTACACTCATTCGTTTATCGAAACTACTCTAGGCGTGCTTAGATTTCCTTTTTCTACGCGTACCTTTCTCGTGATTAATAAACAAATCAGTGGTTACTCACGCCGCTTATCACTAACGAAAATATACCGAACATATGGTAAATGGTATCGCCATAAATTATCGCAAAAATAATGTGCATTTAAAATATACAGCTGTCGCCAATATACCTTCTGCAGCCACTTTCGTGGCATCGTAACCGCAATATCGATTCATCCGTCTCAAGAACAATCATCCCACATAACAACCCCCGTCGTTCCCCGCTGCAACGCCCTCGACATCGCATTTAACGCGGCGAGATATAAACCAGAGTCGATTACCTTGTCGAGGGTGACATCCCCCATTTCCGTCTCAGATAAGATCCTCCTCGAAGATGAATCACGAGACGACGGGACGAGGGTGTGTTAAGATTCAATTTAACAGCCGTGAGAGGCTGGTCCGCCGTATCGTAAACTGTGACGCGGACGAAATGGATATTCGTACCCTCCAGCGGTGAGATTTTTTCCCACGCGCCACATCAGATCGATTCGATCCCTTCAAGGTCGTTCAACGTCCTCGCGAGGGGTCGCCAGTGGCCTTGATAACGTCAGGGGCGAACCGTCTCGAAGGGTCGTCCCTCCAACTCCTCGCCAGCCTCCTTTTTAACCGATTCACCCCTGGCGCATCGAGAGGGAAAGCCTTGGGGGTTGCTCGGCGAAATTATTGTAGGCGCGACTTAACGGCGCGTAAACGGCTCGGTTACGAGACGCAAACATGATCACACATCGCTGATTTATCGGGGTGGAATCGAGTTGTTTGCGTATCCGTCTTTGTGGAACATCGGGGCTAGTGGAGGGTTCTGGAGATTGGACGTTGCCTGTAGGATTCCGGGATGATTCGCTCGAGATTCTTTCCTTTGTTCGTTTTCCATCGATAATCTCGACGAGAGGGAATAATCGTAGGAATATTTCGAAATACACGAAGCTTTCTTTCCTGATGTTCCACCCTTGGGATGGTAACACGGTCTCGCAATCTACGAACAACATACACCATCGTGCAGGAAAGTAAGACTATGCAATTTTTGTTTAAATCATCCAAAAATGTATCTGCCGAAAAATAAGTCGCCCTATATTATCAAACGAGAATTTCCATAATGTAAATTAGTGGCACATCGAATATTCCGAGTACCACAGGCACGCAACCATCGTTTCGCGTCCTTCCACCCTGCATTACCGCCCCTGGGACCCCCAAGGAAATTAGCGTCCGTCCGTACAAAATTTCTGCCCCCCCCCCCCCCTGTATGTTACCCAGGACCAAAACTCCCCATTAATTTCCCCTGTCCAAAGTCCAATCAACCCTGCCCCTCGTGGCCATCAACAATTCAGATCGCTCTTGCTTACCAAGAAACCCCGAACGCCGTGGCAATTAGAGCCGCTTAAACAGCCGTGCATTACGATCATCTACTGCGGGGCAGTGATCGATGCGTCCGATTGACGGTCATCACGCGGCCCGTGCCCGTCAATCATGCAAATGGGACACCGGGAACAGGCTGAGGGAGCAGGTTCGCGTCGTCGCGGCTAGGAACCACGAGGGAAACGGAGGAAGGAAACGACTGCGAGGTCTTCTCGCGTAGCCAAGCGCGTGTCACGACCTGTGGCCAGCTTTTCCATCGACGGTGGAGGCTCTCGCGTCTGGTTCCATCGGGGGTTCCGGTGGCGAACGGGCGCGCTCGGCTGGTAACGCGCCGCGGGAGGAGTTCCATCGCGTTGCTCCGTTCCACGTCGCGGTTTTTCGAGCCGCGTTACGAGGAGAGAGAAAGGTGGTCGCGACAGGGTGGGAGCGGGACAGAGAGAAGGAGACGGCGAGGAGACTCTCCGGTGGAGAGGAAAAAATCAATGGGAATAACGGTGACACGTATGGGTCAGTGCGTTTGTAACCTTTGGGCCTGTTCGTCGGTCAGACTCGAGGGGTGAAGGTAGAAGGGGAAGTGGAGTGAGTAAGAGGAGAGAGAGCGAGAGAAAGAGAGAGAGATGGAGGGAGTCGAACGCGAAACGGTAAACGCGGCGAGAGTAGGATGTTTCCCTTTGACGTAATTCCATTCGACATTCTCGCGCGGTGATACCAAGCAACGCGAGGCACCTATGCCGCGCGCGGGTCAAAGACCTCCGTCATGCCGGGAAAAATCACCGAGCCGGGGCTATTTTCGTGCCATTATTCGATTAATTGCCGGCGACCAGCCGGGGACTAGCCGCGAGCTGCTTGCAAACGGCGTTCGTCTCTGGATCCTGAGGAACGCGATCGATACATCGCGCATTGGACGCATCGTCGCAGAAATTCATTGAAATATATCCTAAATTTTCCAACACTCGCAAAAATTAAATATAAATTGACAAGTACGCATGCGTTATTAAAGAGGTAGAAGATAAACGAAGAGAACAAACTATCCAAGAAACAGTACCTAAAAATGATGAAAAAGTGGAAGTTTCCGTTCGCCACGTTTTGTCGATCGCAGCGCGTTTCGCAGAGATACGGGCGAGCTCGAAATTCGGTGTTCCTCGAAGACCGCTCGCGACGCTCGCACGCTCGTAATTCCTCCGTAAGAAGCCTTCAATCTTCCGGATAAAGAGCGTGGCGAGATCGCCACGTTGCGGCCGTAGAGCAGAGCGAAACGAAGGGAGCCTCGGGTAGATCGTGACCAAACTTCGATCCGCGTTCCCCGCGACGACGAGTTCTCGCCCGAATCGATCGATCCGCCGGTCGTTCATTCTCCGCGATTCCACCTTTCATTAAGTATGTGCAGCCGGTATACGTTATGCGATCGCACGAAAGACGTCGGGCGATAGAGACGGGTTACAGATCGAGAGAAGGACAGCCACCCCGGTGACATCAATGTTTCGTGGGACATCGGTTCGACACACCGTTCACCTCGTTTCGCGAATTCGCTCGCCGATCACGATCGTCGACACGTCTCTCTCTCCGTCGAATTATCGAAATACCTCGCACGATCGCCGGCTGGAATGTTAATCCCGCGGTATCTGCCCCGGCCACGGTAATCCCGCTATTTCTGCTCACTCCGTGAAATTTGAATGTTTCTAACCAAAAAAAGTGTCCGTGCACCGGACGTGCCGCGATTCTCCAACTAGGGATGAGAGAGCAGGAAGATGGGAAGCCTGGGATGGGAGCGAAACACGCGCTGGCCGCGGGCCAACGCCCGACACCTCTGATATGATGTAGATCGCGACGCGTTTTATTGCGTCCGCCCGTTTCGTGCCGCTAGACCCGCGTGGGAATTCAACTGAACCTTGTGCTCTGCCTCCTTCCAGAGATAATACGTACGAGCCGTCTTTTCAGTCGCCGATCCATCGAGTTGTATCGGAGAGGCGAGAGCTCCGTACTCGCGATCTTCCGCTACTTTTTGATACACCAACGCGCGCACGACTCTCCTCGATTAACGATCCAACCACCCTCGATCCTGCTGCATACGTCTTCGTTACCAGCGCGAGGCCCAACGATGAATAATTTCGACGACGCGGGCGGATCTCGTTCGTTAGCCGTGGAACGGCTTGCCACTTACCCCAGTAAGGGACGCACGCGACGCGACGCGACGCGGAATAAGTAGAGGCGGTTGATTGCGCCGCTTGTGCGCTCCTCCGGCGCGCGATAGCGAAAGCGACGCAGGGAGCAGTCGGCACCTAAACGGCGACGTCCGAAACGATATCGAGGGAGAGGCGAAAAAGGAACGAGTCCGCGAGCCAGCCCGTTCATTTTTCACGGCGATCCAATTTAACACGGTGCTGGAAGGCCGCGCTCGCGCTGCCGAGGATGCAACCGCGCCGCTTGAACCCCCATCATTACCCGTCGAACCCTGCGCCAGGCTGCTGGAGGTGCATCAATTATTTGGCGAATCGAGGAGGGACCCCCAGTCCCTCTTATCCCCTTTCGTTCCTTCCTCCTCTTCTTCTTCTTCTTCTACTTCTTCTTCTTCTGTTTCCTTTTCTTTTTCCATCCCATTATCCCCTTTTACCTCGCCTCCCCTTCAACCCTTCTTTTTATTATTTCCGTGTGTTTGGCTTCGTTTCGCCTCCCCCTTTCTTTCGTGTCGGCCCGCTCTCGAGCTCTATGTCGAGCAATTGCGGCCATACATCAGGCTCGCGCGATATTCGCCATTATAATGGGGAGGGAGAGGGCGAAAGGGGGTTAACCGCGCGTCAGCCGCTTTCTCGCCTCTTATTGTTCCTTCTTACAGCGTCTTCCGACGTTCCTTCCGCGGAGGCATCGCCTCTTTCGGGGCCCCGTTCCCGCGTCGCAGACGTCGACTCCTCTATTTTCTCCCCGCGGACGGTTAAGGTGGAATGTTTTAATTGCCAGGCGGGGAGAAACGCGGCACGGAGAAAGCGGGGGGATCGGACGTTGCACGGTGCAGCAGCAGGTTTTGCGACTCGAGGTGATTGCAGGCTGCGACGGATTTTCGGGTGGGTCCAGGTGGTTCGCGATGGTGGTTTCGGGTCGCGAACGTGGCGTTTTCAAAAGGCTTCGGACCTTCTTATCGTTTAATAAACGTATCCTGCTCTAGAAACAGAGCCTTCTGCCATAAAATAATCATCGATAACAATGGTAGTTTATTAATCATTTTATCTGTAATTCGAGTAATTCAGGTCTCTTACTGCATCGAGTATTCGAAAAATGCCAACGACCCCGTCCAGGATTTCGTTTCTAAGGCGCGACGAGCAGACGCTCGGCGTGAAATTCAATGAACCTGGGTGATTTCGAGGGTGCTTAGGTTACTCTCGCGCAGGAATGCGCGTTTCGTTGATGCGAGAGTAAACGAGACGAGTTAGAGCGGATCGCGTGCAGCGGCTGCGCGCGTACGAGTGGTAACGCCAGTGCCCCGGAGCGATGGCTGTTCGACACCGTTCAGAATATTTTTACTACCCGCAAGATCGCTCGGGTGCGGTCCAAGTTTTGCGGTAGCAAGGGAGAGATGTCGACCGAGGTGTGCAGGCGACTTCCTTATGAATCCAGGCCTGGGACCAATTTTAAACACATTTTCGTCCCTTTTTTTACGCTCTCTCCCGGGCAGAACGATGTAACGGAGACCCAGAGGGAAGGGTTACGTTGAGAAATTGTACGCGGTGTTGCTGTCTTCCTTTCTTTTCTTTTTTTTTTCTTAATTCCTCGTACATGAGGAGGTATAGCGTTATTGGCAGAGGAAGCCTGGTTTTTGCGGAGTCATCTCAATTTATGGCTATGGGGAAGTATCGCGGTGTTATAGGTTTGCTTCTTTAAGGGTTATATAGGTAAGAACTGTATTTAATTAATTTTTTACTCGACCCGCGGAATTTCTCCGTTTAATGGACTGAAACTTTATGGGGCAATCACTTTTATATACTATTAATTAAATTTCGTTTATATGGACTGTTATTCGCTACGAGTTAACATTTCTTTTCTTATTAATTAGCTTTAGAATATTCAGGTTCTCTGTTGCGTTTCTCTTCTTATTCGATCCTACGTCTCTGGCAAAAACTGATCTGAAAACGATCTAAACATTGGTTCGTTAGTATAGGTGCGAACATTTTTATTCGCGGATTACGATATCCTCTGCCTGGCAGTGAGGCGGAATTCTTCGATATTTAGGCGTGTTCGTCGCATTTATCGATCGTTTAATTGGCGTATACATCGATCTGCCATCGAATACCATCGTGAAAGACTTTTACTATCGTACGTTCGCACTTGCCGCGTGGAATCGCTCGCGCTGGCGCTCGCGACGACGGTGACAGTGGCCGGAGACTTCGATGCCCGCATAGAAGATGACGTCTCGAAGCGCGCGGTACCGCAACGGTCGCGGAACAGCCGTTACGCGAACGCGTGGCAGATGGGATGAATTCCAAGGTCGCTGAAAGCATAACGGATGTACGGGTGAAAATGAAGCGTGTGTACCATTATGCAAAGGAAAATACTCGCGCCAGGTTTGCACACGATCGGCCACGAGCGTGATACGCGAATATAAATTGCAAATGATCGGCTGCCGATTTAATCCGTCCCGATGGATTGTCGAGCCGTGGGTACGTGTAACGGGGGTTGTTTCCGCGGTGAATGCGGCGAACGGTAAACCGACAGGGTGCGTGGGAGACCCGCGCAGGTGAAAACCCGTGGAACTTGGGAAAGTAACCGTCGAGTGAAATGAAAATTGCATGAAACCGCTTCGCTCGTTGCTTTTAGAGTATCCTGTACTCTCTTTTTCGATTATACAACAGAGAGGAGCCCGTCGTGTTCGTTGAAAATTTCCTGAAACGAGACACGGGAATAATAAACGCGCGTTAATTATCAGCGTATCTTGCGCGTTTTCTTCGCGCGACCAATCTGCATATAAAAATATCCAATTCCAACGAACGGGCCATTAGAAAATCTTTCTATGAGGTCATCGTTAATTACATCTCTTCTTTGCCCGTTAGAAAGGTGATTAAGGAGGTTATTAATAATTCATCGGTCGGTCCCCACGTCCTACGGGCGTACAGAAGTGATTGGCGTTCAAGAGGTCGGTAAACATACCTCTGTAAAAGGAGAGGAACGAAAGGGGGCCAATCGAGCCGGCAAAGCCTCGACGTAAGGCGCGGACAACGATTATGCGTTTCAAGGCCGGGGTGTTGTATAACAACGCGCGTTTCACCTCAGCCGATCGCGATATCGACCTCGCCTGGAATCCAGACGCTGCCACGTGGGTCGTACGACTAACGATAAAACGCGCGATCCTTTTCTCCCTCTCGAATCACAATTATTTACCACTTAACCATGGTATCGTATTTTATTACGCTTCCTACGGAATACAATGTAAACCTTCAGCATTATATTTAAAACATGACGAAATTCATTAGATATCCAATTTTATCTGAAGAGGAACAATTGCAATTTTATCAACTTATTAACATCTCCGCTACAGTTAACTGTCGCTACTCAAGGTAATATAAATCTTCAGCGTTATATTTAAAAGCGTCATGAAATTCAAAACACATTTATCCTGTCTGAAAGAGAAATAATTCTAATTCCATCTCTTACCTTTCTTGCAACACGTTACGCGAATAACTGTTACTCCGTTCAGCGTGGCTACATAAATCTTCGATATTATACATATACACGCGCGTCGTGCGCGATTTAAAATATTTCCAGTCCCATCTGAATGGCCAAGGCAGCGGCAGCCGCTCGGAAATTTCGGGCATCCTTCGGGCCGCGTGTCTCCGATCGTCCAGACATCGACCTCGAAACGGGTTAACTGTATAATCAAGCAAAAGAGCCGGCGTCTCGTCCAAGGATTCGCGAGGATGACGACCCCTCTTCTGGTGAACCTCCATTATCGCCGCGATTTCGTGCCAGCCAAGTGTCCCCCTCCTCGCATTCCGATCCCCTCGGACACGTATTTTCTTTTGTTTTTTTTTTCGTTTCTTTTCCTATTCGCTCGCGGACGTTTAATTGCCTCCGCTCGGCTCGACTCCCCGTTCCTCGATCGAATTATATCGTTCGCGTCCCGCGAGAACTCGATTAACGCCAATTAAGGGAGCGCAGAGGTGGGCCACGGATTTCGTGGACGCGTTCCTCGATCGCGTGTCCTACCCTGACCCTCGTCCTTTCGCGATCCTCTGCCGCCTGAGTCCCGCGGAAATTGTCGGGATCGATACGCGTGCTCTTAGCCGAGCGGTTAACTCGCCACGTTCACGTAAAGCTCTTCCGCGATCGAGCGTACGCGGTGATTATAGATCGGAATTGATTGACGCTTTGTCGTCTAACGGGACCCCGAGTCGAGGTTTTTGATGTAATAATAGCGTCCAAGGGGAGATCGTTATGGAGGTCTTTCGAAATTTCGAACAATGGGTTCTTTCTTTCTCGTGGATCTTCATTTCGAGGAAGATTGTGGGAGGCTTCTTTAATAGTTGGATTTAACAGTCAGGTATACCGCGAGAGATAATCGTATTAAGAGCCCTCTAATTGACAGTGTCTTTAAAAAAAGTTGTTCGTCACTCTTATTTCGCAATCAATTTCTTTGTACATCCTAGCGTTTTTTAAACGATCATTCGAATCAGAGTTGCAATTCGAAAAATCTGGATAGAGAATTGGGAAATAGATTGATGCGAGATCGGTCCCGTTCAGAGATTCCTGACTATCGTCCTGGTTCGTTCTTTGTATTTAAAATAGGCGTGTTTCGCGCGAGAAAATGAAAAAAAAGAACGGCGCCGCGTCGTACCGTTCGAGGAGACGGTTTTGTTTCGTGTTCACCGTGGCTCTCTAACGGAGCTCGAATGCATCATTAACCACGAGCAGGATGTTTTGACCTATCGTAACATTTCCGAAACCCGTCCCCGCTAATAGGATATGCTAATTAAGCGGTTCACAATGTTCTTCTGTTTCCACTTAATTCGAAGCTGAATCATCCGGTTGATTTAGGTGTTCCGTTCGTCTCCGTTTCTGAAACGATCGTAACACCTGATGTAACTGGTGTTATTCAACCCGCAGCGTGGGTTCATGGAACTTGAGACGATCGTTGCGGAGTATCATTATTGCAAAATGTACTTTCTTTTATCATTAAACATCTACACGTTATCATTCCATCGAATCCATACCTTCGCGTTGCATTTTTAACATAAACACTCCTATATTACCGCCTGTAATATTTTCACGTAATTCATTTAACGCATGCACGTCCATTAAAAAAAAAAAAAGAGACGAGAAAAGTCCACTCGCGAGCCCGCGTTGAATAAAGATTTACGTTCGTCCAGAAAAAAAAGAGCAGCTTCCCCAAGATGGAACACGACCGCCATTAAATATCGCTCGCCTGCGAAACGAGTGGCTGTCCGACTTTTCGAGCCGAATTTCTGCACCCCCGACCGATGGGCCACCCTCTTCCCTTCCGTTCCAGAGGCCAACTCCGGGACCAGGGATATTATTCCTTCCCAGCAGGATTTCCCGGGCCATTATCGTTTAATGGCCCCGCCGTTAGCGAAATCTATTAACAAGCCGGCCGTTTCGGGAGCGTCCCGCATCAGGCGAACGTCTCAACTTCGTGTTCAGCCCTCAGCTGTCGATATTCTCACGATCGTCGACGCAATGCAAACAGGCTCGTTACGTGCCGCGGCATTTCAGACTTGCCCTCCTCTATCAAGGAAATTAATTGCTCTTTCGTCGAAAATAAGTTGCTCTCTGTCTCTTTCTGTCTCTCTCTGTCGTGTGGCTTGGTCGTTGATTCTTGATTGAAGAAACGATTGGGTGAATTTGCGAGTGTTGGAGTAATAGTCGAGTAATATTTGAAGTGCAAGAAATATTAGATTATTAAGAAAGAACGGTCGAGAGAAATGTTAAGAACGAAGCTTCTCGTAGATTGGTATTGAGTTATCAAAAATCTGCATAATACATTAACGAGCTCTCGAATAAATTGAACAACACTCCCGATTAACTCAGCCATAATCACAATCGCAGCCGAGATCGCGCGTTTATCGCCCATTAACATATTAAAAAATAATAAAGAGTACGGGGCAGCACTTCGGGCCGAGCTAATTTTAACCGAGCGCGCCGCCATTAACGGCAACAAACTCGAACGTTACACCAGGCCGCAGGAATTCTCGTTTTAAACCTGGCGTTTATTTGTCGAAGATTTAGCGCGTCGATTTCTCAGCCGACTGTTCCCTCGAATAACGCAACGATTTCGTCTCCGTGTACCTCATCTTCCACCAGCCAACCCTCTCCCTCCATCTTCCTCTCTTTCACCCTTGCCGCTGGTATCTCGATACACGTAACACGATCGGGAAATATATTATCGAACAAGCTCCCAATTTGTATAATTTGCGGCGGTGGTTGTTAAAATATTGTCTCGAATAAATTTCGCCAAGATCCGTTCTCGCGATTACGGTACCAGCCCATCCTGCACCCCTTTCGCCCGTTACACCGTCCCGACGACTATTTGCACAGGCCCAGCGGGACGCCAAGAGATCATTATACGATGGTTAACGATAGTCATTAACCACTTTCCTGCACGGTGGCGCGTACGTTTCTGGGACGTTGTCTTTGCTCTAATCGAACCGTTCACCCTTGCAAGATCGCGAACCACCATCGCTGGAACGTTCTCCCTTTGGTACTCGCACGATTTTCACTGGTCACCAACCGGGTGAATCGCGTGTCGCGCTGACAGATTTGCCATGGTCGGTTCTCGAAGGAGCGAGTATTTGACGAATGGAATTGGGACTCTGCAATTATGGCGGAAGGTTTTGGGCTCCTCGCGTGATACGTACGACTCACGTACGCACTTCTGTTCGGAGGTACGCCGCGGTTGCAAGCGTTTCGACGATTGCGTGGAGCGAATGGATCTCTTCTTGTGGGAATCTTCTCTGGGAAGAGGTTATTCTTGGAAGAAAAATTTCAAAGGAAGGTTCCTTTGTATCTTCTCTAAAGAATGAACCCTCAAATTTGAACTGAGAATCTTAAAATTTAATAGAAAAAATGTAACTCGTTTATCTCGCAGAATGCTGAGATTATTATATTTCGCAAACTATTTCTGCAAATCCTTGAGACGAGACCAAACAAACCACCCCACAGAGCTATTAAACAAAAATTAGTTCAACCAAATACACGAAATAGCTCGATGAGATACGAATCGTACGTCATCGTTCGATCGAGGAGTCTGTCGAAAAAGCCCGTCGAGCGGCAGCCTGGGACCACCAGCGCCAAGAGAGAACTCTCTCATCGTAAATTCCGCGACGCACACCCTCAGCGCGGTCGACCTCCCGTCGAAATTCTCGGCGACCCCGCCGTGGTGGATGGGCGAGGTGAGGCCCGCTCGTATCGAGAACGATCTCCCGCCCCCATCTCGCGTCCGTCTTGGCCATTCTCCCGCTGCTGGGGCCAATCTCAGCGGGATCGCCAGGATAGGGGATGGGGAGGAACCAGGGGCCACCTAAACGCGTAGGCCCCCGCGTGGGCCGCCCTCCCTCGCCAGGGTTCGATAACCGACGATCTGCGCGCGCGAAATTACCGAAATTGCGGCCCGACCCGGCCGAGTATTTGACCTCCCGTGGCCCGCAGCCGTCCGCAGGGGTGAAGGTGCCTCTCTGGTGGAAGCCGCCATCCGTTCGCCAGCTTCACCGTGGGATACGTTCCCTGCGCTGGAATTAGTGGAGAACGCCCGCGTTCATTAAATCATAACAGAGCCAGCGCGAGCTCTCGTGCGGATCGTTTCATCGCTTTCGTCAGTTCCCGTTTTTTGGAATCTGTTTCCGTTTGTGGCGTATCTTGTTACATCTTGTTTTTTAAAAAGTACGAGCTAATAATAATTTCTTTTTCGATATTGCCCAAGGGAGGGTAGTTCGTTCTCTAAAATCTTACCGCTCGATTCATCGCTTTCATCAGTTCCCGTTCTTTGGAATCTGTCTCCGTTTGTGGTGTATTTTGTTACATCTTATTTTTGAAAAAGTACGAACTGATAATAACTTCTCTTTCAATATTGTCCAAAGGAGGGTAGTTCGTTCTTTAAAAACTCATGAAGCGACGATGCTTCGGTTTGCTACGTAGAAAATGGAAGAGGAAAGAAGGAAGGAAAAGAGAGGAGATAGGTCATCGGGTACTTTCAGGAAACTGCAGGCGGTGCTGTCTCTCTCTAGTGGCGAGTGGAAGGCCGCCACACTCATCTCATTCTTTAAAAACCACGATCTAATAATAATTTCTTTTTCGATGTTGTCCAAGAGAGGGTGACTAGCTTGAATTCATCGATTCTTCTCAAATCCCCACGTTACTCTGTCTCGCTTTCTGCTTGTGAGAAGAATTACAGTCTACAGTCGCGTGTCTGCTACACATGTCCGCCGCGTTTACTACGCTCGTAAACGGAGCGCCGTGCTTGCGTAAATCAATTGGACTTTAACAACATTTATGAGGGATCCCTCTGTTGCCAGTTTTTATTGCTCCATTGTGAGAAATCGTATCGTCTTGTCTATCCCCGGTGTTCTAACGGGGTTCAACGATCCCCCGCGTTTCGAATCGCCTGGACGTAATTACATGCACCCATCGTTCGCGTTTTATCGACACTGGAACGAATCGTGTAACGGACTCCGATCACTCCGTGTTCCATCGCGAGATTATTGCCACGGTAGAAGTGATTGAAATTTTTGAGAATGGTCCTTAAGTTCTTTCTATCATCCGCTGCAAAGATTTATAAGTGAACCCTCCCCCTAAATGTTGATCATTGACACTAAGAAAAAAAAAAAATACGTGTTTAATATTTTCAACTAAGTTTCAACAAAATCGGTTAAGTAATACAAGGGTAACATTACTTCTAAGTACGACAGGTTAAGTTTTTTTCGTCACTAAAAATATCAGCAATATTTATGACCCAAGAGCAATCGTTTAGCATAATTCCTGCTCGTCTGAATTTCGAATGAAAAATGCGGAAGATAAATCGTGAGGCTCGTAAAAATGTAAAAATATCGCAGGACCGGAGAGCGTAATGGATCCTCTCTCGTAAAGGATAACTGAAGTATCCGAGTTGGTACAATCTCGGCGAATCTGACGCGTGGTTCCGCCAGAAAAGAAAATGCAAATGCCCGTGGGATCGAAATGGCGCGCGTCATCATCCGGCGATGGTCGAAACGCGACTTCCGGTACACGGGTGTACCGTTAAATCGTTAATTAAGTCGCCCAATTAAAGCAGATCCCGTCGCAGATAACACGCTGCCGGCAGAAGTCAATGACGTAACTTTACCTCGAGTCAACGACAAAAAAAAAAGAAAAAAAAATTACCGAAGACGCGCACTTTCTGCATTAAGTAGAAATATTTCGACCTGATAAATATATCGATCGTTTATCCTGACATATACGTCTGTGTTCATCGTTTGTATCGTGAGTTTCTTAAGTTTTATTATTTTTTGCGATCTCTTCATTTGCGACTAATTAATGTAATTGCGTCACTCGTAGAAATAATTAGATTTAATTAATGACTGGTACTCTTACTCTCCTCCGTGCAACTTTTTGCCCCATTTCCAGCATCATCTCGATAAAAGGAAACCTGGTTCTAGTTATACAGTACTCTCAATCACAACCTACCATGTTATTACTCTAAGTTAATATATACAATTATAACTCAATTACGGCAAGTATAATTATAAAATCTCCTGTCTCTAAGTGGAATAATAAAATCCATAGCCGACGGTAGAAAAATCACAGAACTGATATCGCGGTAGCCACAAAGAACACTCCCCACACCTGACCGTATTTACAACCCCCTAACGAAAACAATATTGCGCCCTGCGAGAGGATTAAAAGTGCGCGTAAACAGCAAAAATTGAACCACGTGAAACGAAAACAAAAAACCGACGAATTCCGCGCGCTGGTTTTATATTATCGATGGCGAAACCGGTTACCGATTTTCCAATCGAATCGTTTCCGTTCATGCAATATTGATGAACTCGTCGATACCTCGCGAGCAGCGGGTCCCGTGGCCACGCTCAACTGGGAAACGTCCGCGATTTCGAGCATCCCTTAATTCCGCCACAATATCGTCCGTTTAATGACTAATATAAATGCAAATGGCGAACGGTGGACCGGACGGAGGGCTGAAGGATCGAGGCGACGACGCTCGCGATACTTGAGGTCGCGGCGAGCGCGTAAGTAGCTGTTCGCCAGTTGGATAACGGGGCGAGACCGTTTGGATATTCTACCTATTTGAATAATCAATAATAACCGCGAAGAGAGAGAGAGAGAGAAAGAGAGAGGGAGAGAGCGATCGCGAATACGCCTTGACCACCGTTGGACAGATTAATCTAAATGTAAATGACCGTAATGACCGGCGTAAAATTTCAAATTACAGCCGTACCAGGGCTGGTCGAAACGCGAGCAAGAGAGGTCCGTTGCTCGATTAACCGTCTGCCTCCTGGACCTTTTTATATCGCGTCCGTGTACGTATGTACGCGCGCGTGCTTTGAATTATCGTGATTTCGAGCACGTGCTTGAAATTGGACCAAGCCATCCCGTCGTTGCCGTACACCATTCGGCTCGTAGGTCGAACTGACTTTTCTCTATTCCATTTTGTCGAATTTTTCTCGCGTCGAACCACTCCATCGTTGGCTAGCCGTACAATTATCTGGACTTTTTCCGTTTCTACAAGTGTATATTGCGATTCGACGAGTTATGAACTGAAAATATCCACCATTTCCTGATTAGATCGTACTCTGTTGGAGTATGTTTTTTTATTTTTATTTGGAAAAAGCTAATTTTAGTAACTATTTGCTTAAGTAATTCAATATTGAACGGATAATACGGCTGATAAATGAAATACGAAGAGAGAAATGTAAGTCTCGCAATCTAAGATCTTTAGAAGACTCTGTCATAGATGTAGTCATATATAGGTTACTCGTGGCTTGGAATACGAAACCATTTTGACTCTCACTAGTCGCGGCGAATCCAAAAATGAAATTGCGAACATCTTAAAATAGACATTTAAATTTAGAAGTGTAAGAGGTCAGACCAGCGACTAATAGAATATGAAATTTTTGCGCGCCGAACCGTTCAAATTCCTTACCTCAACACAATGGCTGTGCTTGGTCAATGTACGTAACTTTTCTCCTTGCTAACATTTCTGAGCCTGAAAATGCTCGAACGATCCAATTGAATTTCCATTATTTCGATAAACAAATGAACGTTTAAAAATTCTGTAGAAAACAAAATTTTCATAGAAAAGATACAACAACTGGTACATTGAAGAATGTAGAATTTTAATTAATACAAACTTGACTGAACACTTTAATTTGTATCTCATAAAGTGAGAAAGAAGTGAAACGATCAACGTTCTTTATTCTCCGCTGAACAGTCTCCCAATCGAATCGCCTATTAGATCGAAACCCCTCGCGCGTACGTCGATCACGCTGGCCCTCGATCAGAGATTGATCGAGCCCATTTACACCAACGTTTCCACCATCTCTTGCGCCTCCCATCGCCAAGATGAGATCACGTCCGATCATAAACAACGACGGTTCCTCCGCGTTGTTTTAAGCGAGCGCCGTCCGTTGAATCATCGCCGATGACTCGGCTGATTAATTATCTGTTTACGAGCGTTAAACGCGGAGTCGAAAGCCAGCCGCGTTATCCGCGATCCTGCGCATAAAAACGCCGCGAATATAAATTTCTGCGTCGCGAAAAAAGGTGGCGACGAGGACGAGGAGGAGGGGGGGGGGGGGGGGGAAAGATGAGTTGTTACGCAAACGGAGGGTCAGCCGGGGAAAAACGTGGCTCGATCGAGGATCCGTCGACGATCGAGTACCGATAAGCCTCGATTCTGCGCACTTGCGCGATGATAGCCGAGCTACGTAAATAATCGGGCATAAATCATGGCTCCCTTTCTATCCTTGGATCCTTCTAGATCGCGGGACTCCAATAGACTCGCTCCAATCGGTATATGAAAGTAAACAAGTTCGCATAATTATTTGTATACGAAAATTCTCGTATTTTATCAAGAAGGTTTAAACGAAATTAGCGAATAACAAGTAGAATAAATTCCTCATCGACGTCAAGTTGTACAAATTGATTGGTTTATTTCAATTTCGCTCTACAAAATAAGTAAAGTTAGCTCTCTGCGACCCGAGCTGTTATTGCAAGTAATCGTTAACAAGTTCATCGAACAGAAATCGCGCGCACTTTTATCTTACTTTATACCATCCCCCTTTTTTTTTTTTTATTCGCACGTAACTCGTTGGCATTGATCAAGCAGCCCTTCGTGCACGTCCGACGTCGGCCCGTCGACAATCATCGAACAACGGGTAATGAATGACAACACGAAACCCGTAGACGATTTACGAGCGCGTTTGAAAGCCAACCGATCCGCCTAAAGAGCCTTTCCACCGCGTGTCTCGCGCGCGGAATCGTAATTCAATATTTGAATTGCAATTAAAACCGATGACTCCGCAGTCCGCCCGTCATTTCGCCGTTCCGCCGCCGCCCCACTCGCCTCGCGATACCCGCGCGAATAAAACCGATTTCCGCCCCCCCTGTGTTCACGTTTGAAAAATTTACACGTACTCCGCTCGATTCGACTCGTCAATTTTGGTTTACGTTCGATTCTACGTTCGTTCGTTATCTCCTTCGTATCGTAGCGGAGGAGCTACGAAATCTTAGTTCACACTTCCGGGATCAACGTTCGATCTAAACGTTTAAGAATATCAGAAAATTCTCATTCGAATCGATTCAACGTTTATATCGTGCACGTGCGTTTCAGATTTTCCAATCATATTTGTTAAAAATGTTATTCGAAAGAAGGGGTTCGCACGAGGGTGCGGATTACTCGCCACTAACGCCAAGTTTCACGAAATATTAAACACTCGGCAAGGTGAACAAAGAATGGAAGGAGAAATTATTTAAAGCGAAAGTACATAATCGTTCGCTTACGTATGTATGAATGTAAAACGGCTCGTCTTCGAGAAACGAGAGAATGATGGCACGGAGTAAAGGAAAGAGAGAAAACAAAAATTCCAAGAAGCCCCTTAAGCGACTCGCAGCCTCCTTCCTATGGAGATCGGGATAGGAGGTATTTGAAATTCAAATCGAAGGACCAATCGCGTCACCCCCGTGCAAATTCAACCTCGCTTCCGATAAACACACGGAGTTTTCGAGCGGCGCTTAATGAACGCGGCTCGCTCTGTCTAGCGCGTTATTACGCGGGCCGCGATCAAAGAGCGCAGGGTGGACCGTGGAAGGGGCGCGCTCGATTTTTGTTTGCTGCCCCGTGGGACCTCCCGTGCAATTCCACGCGAACCCGTTCCCACCTATCGAAAGGGCTACCAAAGGTGTTCCTCGCTTCAGAATTTCATCGACGCCCGTTTTCTACAACACTTACACGGTTAAACACGCATCAACCCTCTTACGTGTCTTTAATATATTCCTAAAAACTCTCGGATATCAAACATAAATACCCTCGAAGGGATTTCAAATTCCGTTTAATTCTCAAGCGTCAAAAATGCGATCATAAAACGAAAGCACGTTACAGCGTGGAAACAGATCGACTCCATAAAAGCGCGCTGAGAGACCCTCGCAGCTTCCTCGCGCAGCCTTTGAGTCCGACACAGCGGAATACGTAGGAACGCGAGAAACGCCAGAAATATAATAGCCAGCCCCTTTAGCCGCGATTAACACGACGATAAAACGAACGATTCGACGATTAAATCGACGGCGATCGTTCGATCGAGCGTCGCGGGACCAGCCAGCATGCATTCCGCGTGCTGTCGTCGTTAACACCTGGCCGCGGACCAGCTACCGTCCGGGTGAAGGGTCGTCTCGACGATTTTCGATAATCGAGTCGCCGTGACGCGTCGCCCCCCGGGGGCAGACTGGAATCGCGGCGGAAGAGGCCGCGGAGGACGACGACTGGGAATTACGGGTAGAGCCGCAGGTGTCTCCGCGCAGATTTCTATATATAGAGATTACGAAGATCGCTGGCTGGATAGAGGCGGCAATAAATTCGATAAATCGATCTGCTCGATGGCGGCGGCGGTGGCGGCGGCGAGGTCGTGGCTCGCGCGAATCCGCGACCGCGCACCGCCATTTTCAGGATTCTACAGAGCGATTCAGGGACTCCAGGTACGCGCTTTCGAAATTCACCGTTCGCGTTGGAATTCTCTGTTACGTATACGAATCTCGGATAATCTGCGCGTATCGATCTCTGCACTCGGGAGGAGGCGGTTCTCGATTGAAACTTCCGTAGAATGGATTTTCATTATGTATGAGATATCAATTTGGCAAAGAGTCTCGCGAGCTGGTTTAATTACATTTGCATACGCTCCGCTGCCTTGTCCGACATCGAAGAAACCTACTTTGACGAGAGATAATTGAAGGTAGAAAAATCGAGCTGGCCACGGTAAAATATTCAAAGACGAGACCCGATCGTTTATTACATCCGATGCTAAAAAAACATGTTAAACGATCAGACTTGTAACCCGCGATAGCAGTAATTATTTACAGAAAGCCTAGTCGCTCCTAATGAGTGTCATAAATCTGGGTGCACGTCGAAAAGGACGAAAAGCGAGGGCGATTAATAATTCTCCATTAAGCTGGACATCCAGTCAGCCGTGAGCCGGTGAACGTCGCTGCGATACAGAGTTCCATTTAACCGTACGAACGAAATTGAATCGCGACCCATGCGGAGTCGCATCCGGCAATTAGAACGTCGTCGTCGCGGGGCGTTTGAGCGAGCCTGTACCTCGTCGTGTGCACACGCATCCGATGCATATATTCATGCGGTTGCCGAGGCTGGACCGAGGAGGATTCCTGAGGATGATCTAAGTGCCTGAGATTAATTATTTCGTCGCGTCTAATTAATGTCCATCGCTCGGTGGGTAATTGCCGCGGCGCGCACGGAACGCGCCGCGCGGCCCTCTCCGGCGCTCGATCGAATCGCGATCGATTATCGAACCCGCGGGCCAGATTAGGATCTCGCCTGCAGAATAGACCAGAGACACCGGGCCAGGATCTACGAGGCTGGATCGGGACGCGTATAAATAGCCGTAGACGAGGAATGAACGGTACGCTCTGTTGAACGCACGCAACGGGGATGCGTTGATTCGAGATTATTCTAATTAAATCGTTAGAGTCATTTCGGGAATTTTTCCTAGAGAAATAGACAACCGATCGTTCTACATCTCGTGGACGCGTGCAAACACAGCGAAAACAATGGAATTATCATAAATATATGTTTTGCGGGACGTGAATGAAGGAGAACATTTGTCCGCTTGAAAGGTGTCGTTTTTATGTTGCAACGACGAGACAGTAACGTGCCTTCGTTGTTTTATTATCTGAACAATAGATTCTTGATACACCTATCGTCGAGGGGAAGGTGTAATTGTGTGTTAGCTTCGAAGAAATTAGCTATCTTCACTACCAACGATGATAACATCGATCGATTAACGCATCGTATCATTACTAAAGATTGCCACACTTAATGGCCTCTTTCGTGCCAAATAACATCCACTCGACAATTTTTTTCCCCTCGCGCTCGTACCCCCGAAAGATATTCAAGGTACTAACATTGTTATTACTCCGCTGCTTCGCCTAAAATACCACCGGTTCTACTCCACCTTCCGACCCAATAAAACGCGCACGACGGTTAAACTTGCCAATTTCGGTGCACCCCGAGAACCCTTGACGCAATTACCGAAAATGTAACCATTAAACTCGCCGATCTCGAGTGCCTCGAAAAACCGTGACGCAATTACCGAAACGTAACCACGCGCGGGTCGAAGGACCGACGAGGGTGTGCTTCGTGACGGCAATTAACCCGCGGGAGTTAATGCAGCGCGGTGCGAAGGAAGTTAACGAATCCCTCCTTGGCCACCCCCTTGGCCACCCCTCCTCAGAAGCAGCGCGCGCGAAATTGAGTTCCGCAGCGGCGCGTCTCTCTGATATTCTTGTAAATGGAAATTGGTACAAGGCAGGGCGTGAATGCTTCGATCGGATATGCGTGCGTGGTCGATCGAATCGGATCCGATCCGATCGATCGCCGTTGCCTGAGCGTAATTAATTGGCTGGTCACAATCGAGCAATTTACCGAAATCAATCCTTCAGCCACCCTGGGGACCGACCACGGCCTTCGAGAGCTTAATAAAGATTCATTTGCGGGGAAAAACCGATCGATTACCGCGCCAATGGCTCTCTCGTTTTGGGGACAAGCCAGAGACCGATGAGGGAATTTGCTGGCGCGTGCGGTTTCCGGTGTGGCTCGCTCACTGCTTGAAAAGAGTTTCGTTCTTCGTTTGGTCGTGGAGCGACTGATGAACGTTTAGACGAAGAGGTTTTTTATTTTTCTTTTTATTTAGGCCCTCGACATTCATTTTTTAATCGATCGAAAGATACCACTCTGGTAGGAAATAAAGATTGTTTCTGTAAAAAGAACGAGAACACTTTCTCCAGACAATTGTTAGAATCGAATTGAAAGTATGCGCGATGCCAACGATGCCTCTACTTTGAACCGTGGCAAATGTCATTTCTGATCGTTGCTGAGAGCACAGTCCGAGAAAAACGTGACAGTGTGATGCGACGCGATAAAAACTCGGCGGGAGAAAAAGTAGATTCGTATTGGTACCAGGAACGAACGGAACGAGTGTCGTCGGGACGAGATCGGCGGTGTGTTTGGTGGAGAGATTACATCGAATCGGACCCAATCCCTCGTCGATCGGATCCGTTTTTTTCCAGTACCGTTTTAATTGAATCGATCGCGATCGGAAGCCATTGATTGAACGTGTCAAACTCTGGAGGCTCGCGTCCTGTTACCATCGAGGAAGATCGAATCGTGCCCGGCCGCGACTTTGATCGATAAAATTCCTTCGCGTTACATTAAATCCCTCTCCACTTTTTCTTTTTCTACTTATTTCCAGTACGTTCTAATTAATGCCCTCCCTACTGTCTGATGTTTCGCTTTGGTATTCTACGGACGTTTCAAAAATCCTGTCTAATCTTACGATTGGTCTCGCCGTTTGATACTTGAAACGCAGCTCCTTCTTTAATGGTATTTAATTTAAAAATATTAAGGGTACAACATTTTTTGTAGTGTTTGGAATTTTTTTAAAGCTTTTTGCAGTACTTTATCGATCAAGCAGTAATGATTTCTCGCGTCGAGCCGATATGCGATTCGATATGCCTTAAATCGGTCTTGCAATTAACTTTATTAAAGTGATAAATATTCATTGCACATAATACTTCTGCGTTTACGATTCTTCGTTTATTCGATACACTTGCCCACTATTTTTCCATCTTATCACGTCATCGCGTTCTCCTAACCCCTTCGCCAGCACCTTAGCGCGGCGTTAAGCACTCCATCCAATATTCGCCAGCTTCCGCTGTCACTCGATTATGCTAATAATATTTCACAGCGTTTCCGTAATATCTGCTCCTCATTTCCGCCGTTTAACGCACTCTCGCCCCAGCGATTTATTATTCCCTCGTTTAATACATCCACGGCCGTCCGTTCGCCTGGGTAACGCGCCAGTAACGCGTTACACTTGCTCCTCCCAATTAATCCCCTCGATCCTCGACGCCTCTCGAACGATTTCCTCGTTTCGTTTCACGGTCGAGACGCCCGTTAACGATTGAATATCGCCGGCCAGGATTAATGAAAGTTTTATTGATACGCAACAGGATCTCGTAAATGATGATAGGAGCTTGCCTCGCGAAATTCGCTGATTTATCGCCTCGATTTATTAACAAGTCGCGACAGTGTTTAACAGCGCGCAGTGATATTCATTTATCACAGGACGATAAGTCCAACGCGACGCGTGGGACGAGAATTCGCGATGCGCTCTGTAAATCTGTATCAACTAACTCGTTATTGAACCTTCGAGCATCGAAGTCCTGCTAATCCTTCAATTTAGTTACATCGATTATCGCATTCGCAGAGCAGTCTCGCTGCAACGCGAGCAAACATTGATACACTCTCGAACGAATCGCCGCATCGAACAACCAACGCGTACGTAATTATCTAGAATTAAGAACTCCATCGATGAACTGGAAATTGAGAAACCTAGTCTCCCACGAAAGCTTGTCTCCGTTCACGCCTGTTCCTCCGTGAAAACTGATTTCTCGCCGGATGGAAGCCACCCCTATCGTCCAGTTTCCCACGAGGTATCGAACCGCAGCTTCCTTCGTTCGTTCGTTTTCGTTCATCACTCGTCCAGACACCAGCCACGCGATTAATATACGCGAACTCGCGCGATCTCCTCTCACGCGAGCTATCCGCGCGCAAAAAATCTGTAGATGGTTGATAAACAATTTCCTACCGATGTTAATCGTTCGCGAAACGCAACATTGTGCGCACGGGAGGGTGGGCAGGGCATGGAGAACGGGCCACGGAAGCTCACTACCGCGAAACACTGTAATTTCCATCGGGCCCGATGGAAGCCCGTTCATCTGAATCGTCCTGGGACGGTGATTATCGGCGGGGGCCTTGGAACACGATGCACGCGCGGAAAATAAAAGGGTACCACTGGAACTGGTATCGATGAGCCATCATCGGTTTACTGAAACGACGACGCCGCGTGGAAATGAAACATGGGGCCCTGGCCAGTCCCGAGAGCCCCCTCGGCGAGTTCCCGTCGGGGCCCCCGCTCGGCTCTTAATTACACGCTCCGCGTCGTCGAGTTACGTTCGTGACTCGGGATCCCTGGGTCAGATTTAACGCAGGCAAATTGTGTGCTCTTCTGCTCCTCGCGAGAATAGAATTTTAATTGTAATTTAAATCGCCGGTTCGGAAATCGAGGCGATTCATTTATCCCTCGACTCCTCGGTTAATCTCTCTGTTTCGCGCTCTGTCCGCCGCGCGATGAGCAACGGAATGGAAATCGCATAAACGATCTGTTAACAGACCCGTCCGTGCAACGCGAACGAACGATTCGCGTCGATTATTGCAAGCGAAAGTGAACCGATGCGAGATTTCAATCGCGCGTCCGACTATATTCGCACTTGCTCTACTTAAAATTTAGAACTCGTTTAGAATAGACTCTGGTTACGAGATTCTTGATGAAAATCGAGGTTCTCATCGAAATATCGTGAAAGCACACCGGCACGATTTACACTTTCTCCAATCTAACGATTAATTTTCGCTACAATCTCATTGAAGCGTCGCGAAATGGATATTCATTTCTCAATGAAACTGAACGTCAAATTAATAAAGTACGCTCGAACGAAAATCGTTCTAGCAATCGTCTAAACTCCCACGATAACATCTTCTGATCTTGGGATCTGGGTTCAACGAATGTCCGACCATACACACGGATACACGATTAAACAGATTTCACGGCTGCCTGCGGTCGACGACAGAGTCCGTGCGGCGCGAGGAAAAAAATATCCTCCACGATTGGAGCAGGGCGGAAGAAAAAGAGCTGAGGGAGGAGAATAGAGAGAGAGAGATAGAGAGGAAGGGAAAAGAAACCTGGTGGAGAAACGGGAGCAAAAAAAGGCAACTATTCCGACGGGGAATAACGTTGAACCTCGATGCTGGTGGCCGCGTTCCTCCAACCAGTGTAGCCCGTGCGAGGAGGAGATAAAGGCCGATCGAGGCTCGTCGAATCGATCGGGAACGAACGGCATTGTTCCGTTCCGCAGGAAGCAACATCGTGTTTCTAGAAACTGGATTCAGCCGCATTCTTCGCCGTGGCGGCCGCGCGGCGGAATCTGGCGCCAGAAGAAGCCCGTGCTCGCGAAACGATTCGTAACTACCGCGAATATCAACGAGTTAATGGACAGAGAGCCTCCCCTTTGTCCGAGCGGTGCTCGAGGGGATCGACATCGATCCGTGCCCAAGGCACATTGGAATGTTGATTTTCTTTCGGATTGGATAACTTTGTAGCCTCCGGCACAACGGTGGAATCCGATAATTGCACCGAAACGAGGGCTCGATTTAATTAGAGCAAGTAAGATCGGGCTCCGTGCTTCTGTCTTTCTGCTCTTGCTTCGCAGCCGATTTATCTGGTGTTAATTGTAAGTAATTACGTAGGCTACACGTGGGTGGGATTTAAAGGATAAGGTTAGCGGAGCCTTTCACCCTATCGAGATCTAATTTTTACGGATCGCCTGCAATCGATCGTTAATATAAGCGAGCAATATTTAAATTTCATCGAAGAATCGCTTAACGAAATTTGATGATAATTAAAAGTCGAATACCTACTTTTATCTAGCGATTAATTAAGTGGTGAAATTTCTCAGCTGTTCGTACATTTTCAACTTCGATTCAGGAGACGAAACTGTACGCAAACTCTGTCTCGATCGAACTTTTAACAATCTGACCAATTTCGCACGCCACAAGCACCGATTCGCAGGACTTCCGCGGTGATTCGAACAAAAATTCCGTCATCCTCGTCCAACAGCTACGCCCATTCACTCGTCGACAATGGTTGACCGGTTGAATGCCGAATCAGGGAGACGAGCACGTGATCGTGACTGAAACCCTGGGCAAATTCAATACGAATAGCAGACGCGTGGCTGGTCTCCGCGAGCACCACCGACGACCCTCTCGCCGTCTGCATCTTATCCCGTCCGTTTCCGTCTCGCGTAAGGGAGATCGATCGTGATTAATCGATCGACGCGTTTCCCAGGTGGACGATGTAGAGAAAGAGAGAGAGAGAGGACGAGAACGATGACAAATCGCGCGACTCTGGCTCGCGACTCTGTCCACGCCGTGGAACAATAACCTGTCGCCGATCAACCGGGCCCGATCGATAACTCATCGATGGACAATCGATTTAACTCGACTTCCCGCCTCCTTCGAGGGTACCACGACGATTCAGCTGTGTTCCTTCCTCCTCGTTCGTTCGTTCGTTTCCAGTGTAGTTATCGAAGAGGTGTTCTTCAACCTGCTTCGATCGATACTTTTCTTTTCGCAAGGTATTTCGAATCGTTGTAAATCGAGGCGTTTCTATTTTCTTTTTTTTTTTGCTGTTAGGACAGAGAAATTATTCTGATGTTCACGATTGGATTTTAAGTAATTCACGCGACAAGAGTGACTACAGGGTTATTTAATTTTCCGTTGGTCCTGTAGAAAATTAATTAACCCTTTATAAGGTTCAGGAAAAAGGTAGGCAAGCGCATCGTTGCCTAACGCGAAGCAACTTTCAATTAATTGTTGCTGGTACAATGTATAAATTTCAGCGACGAGAGGAGAAGCGGCGCGATAAGCTTAACGCGGTTCGTAAATCCTCTAGCCATCTATCAGTCTGTGAAATCAGCGTGAACGAGCCGCGCGGACGCGCGCTGGCTGGTAGAGACGAATTTCCCCAGGGGGAAAAAAGAGTGGACGTCTTCTGAAATTTAACGCCTCGCGATAGGAGCGCGCAGAGGCCTCTGAGCTGATTAATCGCGGAAGGGGTTAATAAAGACCGGGGCTAACGGCATCGTAAGCGAACGTTTAATTAGCCTTCTTTGCGCGGCTGCCTAATCAGCGTTGTACGCCGTCCGTTCGCGGCTGTTCGCGCGAAAAACTCGTTAATTATGCCCGGCTAACTGTTCCTTTGACAGCTCGTTAACCCTTGTTTACCGAACGCTACCAAAACCTTAGCCACTCCTTCGTTCAGAGGAAAATTCCGAGCTCGTTCACGTTACACGTAGTACACTGTGTATAAGATTAAACGCTGGTAATTATGAATTTTAATATCTCTTTTTATATTAATTATTGTAACGAGATAAATGTGTCTGACTGCCTGCTAATTAATCCTCTGCCGAGTGAGGGAGATCAGACGACGCTTTAACGAACGCGTCTCAGCTCCGTTATAGTTTAGCGAGAGACACGATAATTGTAATAGAAAAAATAATGGTAAGAGGCACAAAGGGGCATAAATAAGCGCAGGTGGATCGCGATGAAGTGCTCTTGACCAGGTTGAAAAATCCTGGAAGGGAAAGAAACGCGGCGAGATGAATGTCGCGTAAACGTAAGCGTAAAATGGAGTTGTACGAGTTGACGGCGATCGATAAATCTTCCGAGAATGGAAACGCGCTTACAGCTGCCCTCGATGTTTACTCGTTTGCCAGAGAGGCAATAACGGGACGTGGTGTACTACTGTGCTGCGCATAGATTAACACGCGTGTCAGTTTAATGCCTCCGCGGTGCAATTAAAAGGCTACGCGTCATCCTTTCGAGAGACGGGGATAACTCCGTTTCCGTGGCATCACCGCTGGGTAACAGTCGATCGAATGGGGTGAGCGTTCCGTTCGAACGTCCCTCGGGCGTCATTGTCGCTGGTTCATTCGAAACGACGTTTCACTTTTCATCGCTCCTCGTTTGCTGCACGCGATGAATAGTCGCGTGTGTGCGTTTGCATATTGAAAAACTCGCGTCATCGCGTAAGTGTACACTTTTTTTTTTACATTTTTGTCGTACCTTCTCATCGGGCACTCTTGTCTAGCAAAATGGGGACGCTAATTCGTTTGTAATTGCAGCTCAGTGAAAATGTATCACGCGATAATGTACGGCGATTTAGAGATGCAAATAGAAAGTAGGTGCACGTTACATCCGTTCAAAATGAAAATGGAGGCGATCAAACTTTCCATCGATTTCGTCATCGATCGAGCATCCGAAGCTTCCGTGATCGGAAAGATTAGTCGAAGTTCCCACATCTGTGTTCGCAAGCCTCCTTCTTTCGCAGACAGCTTGCAACTTCTGACTTGTACCCGGCGTTATCAAGATCCAAGATGATATCGATACCGCACGCTAAGAAAGGAGCCATGCATCTTCCATCCCCACACCCCCATAACTGTTTTAGGGGAGAAAAAAGTCCATCCGTAAAATCGTGTCTTCCCACGTCAAACCTTTCGAGAAGAAAAATCCATAAAAAAAAGAAAAAGGAAGAGAGAGAGAGTGAGAGAGAGAGAGAAGGAAAATTCCTAGCATTTTACTCATATGTTCGATTACTCAGCGCACTTAATACCGATTGACCGCGACCCATTGAAAAAGTCGTTAACCAATCGACGTATCAATTACCAACATTCTATTTCTTCGATTAGCCAAGGTAATCCTAGCGTGGCTAACAGGAATAGTTACACGCCACATTGTGCCAGCCTTTTGCCATAAAAGTCACTAATACTCCTCCATCATTCTAGCAGACCGTAAATCTTTACCGCGTATTCGCCCGAAACCGGAACTCTTTTAATTGACTTTCAAGCGTTCACGTCAGGTTAAAGTATCAATTAGGATGCACGCGTGGAACTCTTGAGGTCGTTCCTTTACGCTCGCCAACTTTTTTGCTTCCTCGCGTACTTTACGATTCCAATAAAATTATTTTTACACCAATGAAAGTATACACATTTCACGTGCAATCTTCTAATCAATTTTATGAAAACGAAGCTACAGATTTCGCTAAGTCCTTAGAAATAGTACACCATCCATCTGCTCGCTTCAATTTCAACCAGACAATGATCCATAAGCGCGTAGATATTCTCTCGAAAATCGTTTTAAAATCCATTAAACTACACCTAGCGAATAGAAAGTGCTCGTAACATTCATACGAAGCGCTTCCTGACTTACTTTCACGTTTCATTTCACCAGAGGACGTCGTAACCGAGACAATAACAGATTTAACTTACTACAAACCTGATTACGGACCGTGCTCGAATATCCAAATAGAATTCTACGGGTACAATTTTTCCTGTTGTAATGGCGAACCTCGAATGAGAATTCCCGTAATCACGCGCAGCTCGTTTACGGAAAGCCATAAATCCAGCGCTCCAATTACGAAAGTGTTATAAGCGAACGAAATCGCCGCGAACGATCGAGGCGTCCGCGTAACCGAGCGGACGTTCCCCGCTGTCAATCGAACTCGGTTGCCCGGTTAACCCTTTTTCTCTCATCGCGATCATCGCGCGGCGAGATCGAGGGTACGATGAAATTAATCCCAGCTGTCATCGGCGTCGATGCTCGTCGATATCGCGGTCGATCGATCGCCGGATGATTGCGAACGCATGCGAACGCATGCGAACGCTCCTCGATAATTAAATAGCGATCCCGCCGGTTTTCCACGCCGCGCGGCTCCCATCGAGAGGACGCGTCCCGCGATTTTTCATCTGCGCCCGAATCACAGCTGCTTGGCATAGAAATTAACGGATTACAGCGATCAGGCGAGCGTAATCGGCGACACGCGAGCGAACGAGGCGACTTCAGGGGGAGGGCTTCGTTCCTCGGACGATCTCTTAACGATAGGATGCCTCTGACGTGACGAGAGGCCGCGACGGCTGATTTATGTCCCTGGTCTCAGAGAAAGTTGGCTTTTTGCGGATATTAGCGGTTGGTTATGGAAGGTTTCGGAGGAATGCTTCAGATTCGATGGAAATTATGCGTGCGCAACGTTTTTCGAGCGTTTCATTTTGTACCTTTGGCACTCTTTGTTTCGCGAGAGAACTCCAACGTCTGTATAGAGATTAGTCTCGTCCAGAGATACGGGACTAGCGTCATAACTCATCGAGATAGACTCGTGTAACTTCTGCCTCTCGTCGAGAGCGAGAAAAAATAAAGGATTGCCCGCAAAAAAGGCCAGGAACATTTTAATTATATAGACGTCAAAATTACAAGACGAAAACGTATTAATGTCAAAGGTTGGGGAAGCGGGATGATCTAAACGGCAAGAGGACTCATCTTTCCATTCTCCACAAGGCCGTGGAGGCGCGATACTCGCGTCGAGCGACTCGCAGCGTCTCCAAGGCCTCGAGGAACGCGAAAAGAGCAAAGGGTGGCGGGAGGAACGTTTTGTTTCGTTAAAGCGTAATTGTTTCGCGAGCCACGATCCTCGCGAGCGGTACTCGAATAATTGCTCTCCTCTCTGCACGAACTTCCCTAACGTATCGCCATTATTGGGCATTATTACCGTTTCTTCCATCAAGCGCGCTACCCCCCGCTATAATTATAATAACATCATTATTTTATTGCGATTATCATTCCCTCCATTACCCTTAATACCACTCCACACCTACTATCGTAATTTCTTCACCGGTTTCTTTCGCGCTGGCTAGTTTTATTACTTCTGATACCGGCCATGGATATTACTGTCATTCTTGGCAGCGTCTACCACTCGTAGCCGCGCCACCGCCATTCCCACTTCTATTACCGTTATTAATATTACTGTCATCAACCTAATCTTATGCTCCGCCGTTCCCCAGGCCGCGCACCTCCTCTGTCCTTCATCATTTTTCGTTTCTCCATTACCATCGCCAGCGTACCGCCGCCATTACGATTTTCATTACGTCCTACGGTGGGTATAATTCTTGTTAATTTGATCACGCTTATCGCCATTTAATCCCCATCGTGGCCAGCGTTATTGCTAGGCCGCGGATGTTTATGGAGACCCGCGTTCTTCTCCCAACTGCCAACGAAAGAAACCGAACCTGTCGAGTCGTACACCTTTCTACTTCTGTATATTACGTCCAGTCGTTGCCATTATAATTGACTAGAATTTCGCGCGAGCCTGACTTACGGCTGAGATTAACCAACAGGGGAATCGACATTGGCCTCGAGTTTCGAGGGTATCCCATTTTTTTTATTTCTGGTCAATTAGGCAATTATTTATTTCAAACAAGGGTGCATCGTACTCGAATGAATTTCGTGGGATAAAACAGGGGGTCGAGGAACAACGTGGGTTCGAATCGAACTTCAAGCACCTCAACTTCAGTTGGAGGACCACCTGACGCGCAAGGTTCTTCAGGTTTTAGTTGCCACGGACGTTGCTACGAATCCCACGCCATCGACCACTTAACCAGGCTACGGGACGGCGACATCGCGGCGCTTCTCACCCTGATAAACTCGTGTTTGGGAGCCCCAGAAGCCTTTCGAGATAAAACTGGTTGGGGGTTCCCACTGCTTTTTCTTAAAAACGGAATTAAGTAATTTCGAGATGAAGTGCTGCACTCTTCTTAGAACGCACAGACGCGGAGGGCGTTTCTTTCTGATTAGAAGTTTCTAATCAGTTATAAATACACAAAGTCGACGACTCTGGATCTACTTGCTACCCTGAAACAGTTCCAAGAGTTCATAAATTAAAATATATTTATTCTCTGAAGCCGAAAATTGAAAAAGTACAAAGGCCGCCTCGATCCAACGCTAACACCGTGATAAATGAGATTCTCGTGTCCTGGTTTTTGCAAATTCCATCAGATAAAGTGTCCCCGCACAGGACCATCGATCCTTTCACTTAGCCAACTTCTCATCTCCGCGCGGCGCGCATTAATCACGCTTCCCTATTAGGTCCAGTGGAACCCATTAAAGGTCCGATTAACTGAATTGAAACTTGTCGAGCGGTGGCTCGCGACGTCCTCGAGGACGTCGCGCGATACTCTGAAACGAGACGGCGTATCGATCGATCGTTAGACGTTCGGTCGGTTCTCGGGACTTCGTGTTCCACGATGATTATCACTGATCGCGCGGGTGACGTCAGGTTCCGCCGGCCATGGCCACCATCCTGGCCGCGTCGCAATTCCGATTTCAATAAAACACCGCGAGCCAACGCGTTTTATCGGCGAACGGATCCCCGTCGAAGACGAGAACCACCGTGACAGCTGGCGCAGGGGGGGTCGTTATCGGCGTTGTAAAAATTTCGACGCTCCTTTTCGCGGTTTTAACGATGCCTCGCGATCGTAAACCGGCTGATTCTGTTCGGCTGCTAAATGTTTTTAATTATCGCCGCGATTTTCCGTCCCCGGGTTTGTTTGCTCGCCGCTTTTGGCTTTAACGTAGACGGTGGCGGGCAATAAAAAGTCGCCAGGGGCCTCGGGAGGATTTCTGACGTCGATTCGTAAAGACTGCGCTCGCGTGATGGTTCTTCAGCTTCCAGGATGAACGTTACGATTATCGATCGATCGATTTTCTTCTGTCTCAACGCAGTTGATACGGTTCGTTTCTATCTTATTTCGTTTGAATTGTAAAGTATCGGTTTTATGGTTACGATTAAAAATGGAAGGACTTCCACTTTCTGTCGATGGTAATACTTGATTGATGCCACGCATCGTGACAGTGGAGAGACATGTGGTACTGCGTCCTTCGACCATTATTTTTTCGTAAAGATCACGTTCTATTCTATTAATAAAGGATTAAATGATCGTGGTGAAATCCGTACAGTGACGTCTGACGATTTTAATTCCATTCCTCGGCATTCTTCTCGTACTTTTCCCAGTACATTACACTCAGAGATAATTACACCTACGTAACGGTACATGGTATCGTGGAACTTCGATTATCACAGTATAGATCGGCTCGAAAAAATATCGAGAAATTTTTACGTTCATTCTTGTTTCTTAAGAAATGATTTAATTTTGGAATTTATTGCCTTGAAGCTCGAAAGTTTACCAAAAGAACAAAAATATTCTCTACATCGTAGCTCGGTAAGTGGATTATTAATATCGATACGGCATTTGAAAATCGAATAAAAAATATACCACTTTCTGCTGGCCACGAATCGGATGGAATCTGAAATATCCGGTTATTCGACAGCAGATCGCAATGCGCCGCGATACATTGGCGATCGTGGCTCCACCAATAACTCCAATCGAATCTACGATCGGACCGAGACCTTCGATCCGCGCTTAGCGCTCGTTAAGAGTCAACTGTGCAGAATCTCCAAGGATCCACTGGGGGAGAGGCGACCGCGACTGAAAGTTCGCGGCGTTCGTAGTCGAGGGGCCCAATTAAGACGTCTTACGCCCGACCAAATAAGATCGAGACATAAATTGAGTCGTCGCGCGAATGAAATTCAATGAAGCGGTTGCCTCGCGCAGCTGCGCCGTCGCCGACGGAATTGACCCGTAACGGCGTGGAAAGCCGCGGAGCTTTCCGGAATCGCGAGCGGATTTTCCCTTTTCGAGGCGACAGCGATCGTTAACGATCGACGCTCCGTGATTAACGAGCGCATGTGCCATCGATTCGCTGGCAGCGCGACATTGAATCTGATAGAACGATCGCAGCTGCGTCCGTCGTCCTCTTTGGACGCGGATTTTCGAGGCTGATTCGGGAATCGCTCGAGGTGTTCCTCGTCGAGTTACGAAATTGGAAGGGAATTTCGCGTCGCTCACGAGGACGACCAGGCGGTCGCGTTTGGTCGCGAGCAGATGTTTGCCACGCGTGCTGGTACCCGTGTACTTCCTGATGCGTGGCCTCTGTCGCGTTTTAAGAGACATCGCTCGAGGAAGTGGCCTGTCACTGCTGGCAGTTCGGATGACTGCGGAAGTGAAGTCGTACGAGGCATGGGTTCGAGGGTCGAGGAGTCGACGATCCTTTGGTTTACTCTCTCGAATGGTGCGAAGGTCGATTTAAATTGCTGGTCAAGCGCTTCTTTGTTTGTTCTGTTTTCTTATCCTCTGTATTCTCGACGTTATCGGATGTAGGAATCGAGCAATTTAAACGAGGAATCTTCTTAATTAAATAACAGTGCGGTTGCTGATTACTCGCACGTTACACTTTTTATCCTGATCGCGAAAATAATTATTGTACAGAAAAAAGAAGAAGAACACGTATGAACTTATTAGGATTAATTAAGAATTAAGAAAAAACTGGTGGTAGTCCAGCTTATTTTTCAAATGAAATCCGTCTGAATCGGGCGAAGATCCACTTCGAACCGTCCCCTGCGAAATAATTAATCTCTTTCCCCGAAAGTTAATCGTAACCGATTTATCTGAAGCTCCATCACCGGAACGTTCTCGGAACCGAGTCGCAGCTCGAGAGCCTCGCCAGCCATCAAAAGGGGCATCGAAACGCGAACGGCGCGTCCGCCAGCCGAAACCTCTATCCCAATTCCTAGCACGTGCTGCGACGCGGCCAAGGCGCCATCGATATCCCGCGTCGAGCATAAATCCTGCGGCCCGTATCCCTTTAAAAACCCGAACGGCGGACAAAGAGTACACCCCGGCCAAGCGGATTCCAGCAGCGTCAAGCGGGGAATCCTTATCAGATCGCATTCACCGTCCGATGACAAACGTCCAGCGAGTCGCGGGAGGTAGGCTAGCCTCTAACAGAACCGGCGGAACAACCGCGCAGAGGAAGTTTTCCAGCGCGCGCGCGCGACCACGGAATTCCTACGTACACCCCGTAGAAACGCCCTGAGGAAACGTACCCTCGACGCTTCTTCGTTGGCACCGCGTCCCTGGCCGGCGCTCATCCTTGCAAGGACGTTCTCGTCCCACTACGTGCCGGCTCGCCGTAATTGCCGCCCGTTTAATACCGCGTAATCGTTACTAATCGACCGCGAACGCGATTGCGGCGTCCGCCGCTTTATTATCGCGACAGCCGCGGGATAAGGTCCTCCTTCTCCATTTGTTACGGGCTGATTGTGTCCGCGAGGGCCGCCGCCGCATGCCAGACGCGAGGCGCCCGATGGCCCGTCGTCTGGCTTGGCGGGACCAACTCTGTGGATCTACCGCGGAGCGTCCGTGCTCGCGAGCGGAACCGCGCGCAAAAATTCATATCAATTAATTTGATGCAGTCGCCTGGGCGTGACTCTCCGCTTCTGCGGCTCGTGACTCGTCGCGCCAAGGACCACGTCGACGTCTGGCTTCGTCGCGGCTGTTGGTCGCGCGACACCGCGACGGAATCGTTCCTTTTTTTGTCCCCGTTTCGTCTTTGTGTCGCCTCGACGCGCCTGCTGGTACCCTCGCCGCGAATCGAGACGAAGAAGAGTCTCGTAACCCTTCAGGGACGCTCGCCTCCGCGCGTTCTCTCTTTCTATATTCGTCCTCCTCCTCTTCCTTTTATTCCGGTTTCCATTCCGCGCCGCTGCCGAGAGAACCTTTTCACGCGACAGCCTGAACCTTCCGCGCCACCGACCGCTGAGGTGTCGCGACTTTTTACGACACGCTGTTCGAGGGACACCGAGTCGAGCCTTCGAATGGTACAGCCGACCTT